>NC_054472.1:198829610-199036313 GCF_017639515.1 Carcharodon carcharias
GTGTGGGGGGTGTGTGGGCGTGTGTATGTGTGTTTGTGTGTGTGGGGGGGTGTTTGTGTGTGGGGGTGTGTGTATGTGGGGGGTGTGTGTGGGTGTGTGTGGGGTGTGTGTGTGTGTGTGTGTGTGGGGGGTTGTGT
This sequence comes from Carcharodon carcharias, assembly GCF_017639515.1. Lineage (NCBI taxonomy): Eukaryota > Metazoa > Chordata > Chondrichthyes > Lamniformes > Lamnidae > Carcharodon > Carcharodon carcharias. The sequence goes on from NC_054472.1 coordinate 198,829,748, forward strand.
GTGTGTGGGGGGGTGTGTGTGTGGGGGGTTGTGTGGGCGTGTGTATGTGTGTTTGTGTGTGTGGGGGGGTGTTTGTGTGTGGGGGTGTGTGTATGTGGGGGGTGTGTGTGGGTGTGTGTGGGGGTGTGTGTGTGTGTGTGTGTGTGGGGGGTTGTGTGTGTGGGGGGTGTGTGTGTTTGTGTGTGTGTGAGTGGGGGGGGGCGGTGTGTGTGTGGGGGGTGTGTGTGTGTGGGGGTGTGTGTATGTGGGGGGTGTGTGTGGGTGTGTGTGTGTGTGGGGGTGTGTGTATGTGGGGGGTGTGTGTGGGTGTGTGTGGGGGGTGTGTGTGTTTGTGTGTGTGTGTGTGGGGGGGGGCGGTGTGTGTGTGGGGGGTGTGTGTGTGTGGGGGTGTGTGTATGTGGGGGGTGTGTGTGTGTGTTTGTGTGTGTGTGGGTGTGTGTGGGGGGTGTGTGTGGGTGTGTGTGGGGGGTGTGTGTGTGTGTGTGTGTGTGTGTGGGGGGGGCGGTGTGTGTGTGGGGGGTGTGTGTGTGTGGGGGTGTGTGTATGTGGGGGGTGCGTGTGGGTGTGTGTGTGTGGGGGGTGTGTGGGTTCAGCTGGGTTTGTGCTGAGACTGGGAGTTTTGGAAGCTGAACGATGTGTGGACATTAATGATTGATTTGGGGTCAGGAGCTGAATCGGATTTTCCCCCTCGGGTTTGTGGTTAGTTTTGTAAACCCAGAGCTGCTGGGACATTTCCTTCTAGATTTTATCGAGTTGTCTTTTCTCACCCGAACTGAAATGAAGAAACAACGACTGGAAATCTCCACGCCCTGTCCAGCCAGTAAAGTACTTGCTGCATTGGCTCACTGTCGTAAAGTAGGAAAGATAGCAGCCAGTTTGTGCACAGCAAGATCCCACAAACAGCAAGTTGAAATTGACCAGATCATCGGTTCCTTGTGATGTTGACTGAGGGATAAATATTGTCCAGCACACCAGGAGCAACTGCTCTCAAAATAGAAACATAGCATCTTTTACATCCACCTGAGAGGGCAGATGGGGCTTTGGTTTTATGTCTCACCTCTGGTAGTGAGGGATTCCCTCACTACTGCATTGGAGCGTCAGCCTCAATTTACATACTGTGGGATTTGAACCCAGAACCTTTCCAACTCAGAGGTGAATATGTGACTGACTGAACGATGGCTGACAGATTGGCTGCTCTCGAATTACCCCACTCTCACCTGGGCTGCTCAGGGGTACAGGGGGAGGCGATAGCCTAGAGGGATTGTCACTGGACTGGTAACCCAGAGAGCCAGGGTAACGCTCTGGGGACCTGGGTTCAAATCTGCAATTAAAAGTCTAATGGTGACCATGAAACCATTGCCGATTGTTGTAAAACCCCATCTGGGTCACTAACGTCCTTTAGGGAAGGAAATCTGCTGTCCTTACCTGGTCTGGTCTACATGTGACTCCAGACCCACAGCAATGTGGTTGACTCTGAAATGCCCCCTGAACAAGGGCAGGGCAATAAATGCTGGCCTGGCCAGTGATGCCCATTTCCCATGAATGAATGAAGAAACACTCCCCACCCCTCCTTCAGGCACCTCCCACTCACTGTCCTCCTGCACGGAGTTGAAGCTTTGCTGAGATAGATGCCCTCCATGTTTAATCACACTTTGGTGTTGGACCTTGTTGGAGGCTATGAAAACCTCTCCCTTGCCTCGAAGGTTGACCCGATCCCTTTGAATTTTCAGGTAAGAACGACATATTTGGGGAACCAATCAACCTGTACGCACGGCCAGGTAAGTCAAATGCAGACGTGCGAGCGCTGACCTACTGTGACCTTCACAAAATCCAAAGGGAGGACCTGCTGGAGGTGCTAGACATGTACCCAGAATTCTCTGACTATTTCTGGTCTAACCTGGAGATCACCTTCAACCTCCGAGATGTGAGTACTGCGTGTCCTGTGTGTTATAATGTAATAATGATAAGGGATTGTGCAAACACACTGTGGGTTCAGTTATTAATTCTAGGCAACTGTGAACAGATATACATGATGTTAAGATCCTTGGCCAGCACCTGGGAGGTAGGGGGAGAGCTGGTTTGGGACCAGTAATGTTTTGTTTAAACGTTGATATTACACCCCTGCTTTTGGACTAAAGCCACAAACAAAACTAAATCTAACTATAAAAGTTCAGAAAGATTAAACAATTTACAAGAACTATCTTATACCCTAAAATTCAGGGTTCTTATCAGGCACATGACAGGCAAACTGTGGTCGAACACACACCAAACAACAGAGTAAGTGACAGGTGCCACCAAGGCAGAATTATGTTTTTCTCAGGAACCCACCCAGATGTCAGTAAACACCAGTTCAAGCAATTTTGTTGAAACTCTATCTCACGAGGGTTTCCAATCTCCACCTTTGAAGATCTCTCCTTGTATTCTTTCCAAATGTCACTTTAACAATGGCCCAACTCACAGGGTTTCAATCTCATCTTCCCAGGTTCCTTCTCCCTGGATTCCTGAGCCTACACTTCTGCCTCTACCTCCTGGAGTAACTTCAGCTCTTTACTGGACAGTTAGCTTCACTGAGCTGACACTGTCTCTGAACTTCTCCAAACGTCAGTCCCAGCTGTTTCTAGCTAGATACGGCTCCCAGGGCTTCCCCTAATCCCTCTTCTCAGCTCCTCAAAGTTAACTGCAGCACTTTGGCTGTATGGAGCTTCTTCCCTCTTCTCCCGACCCTCCTGCAACTGACTGACTGCCAACTGCTCTTCTCTGACCCTTTAACTGATCTGGGGACCCATCCAGACACCCTGAGAGGGTCCTACCCTTGTTACTAGGCAGGAACTAAAGTAACATCCTGTACCTTGAATTTTACAATCTCCATAGACCATTAATTTAACACCCAGGGACACAATGAATTGAATTAATAACACATTTTCCTTGGAAGGAAGGAAGCTTCAGTACAGTGAACAGTTTTTTTTACAATGGCTTCACAAGAAGTACTTTACATATAAACTTTTAACAAATAGCTTGTACAGACTAAACAGAGAAACTTTTCATTTTGTTTCACGATTACAGATATCGTATTATAAAAGTTACAAAGGTTTAACCAAAACAAAAATCAACACGTAACAAGTAGGATTAGCAGGATTTAAACATCACAGAATGATCATAACTCAAATTGTCTTTGAAGTGCTCCTTCCAGTGGGTGCTGACTGTCTCTCTGTCCTGGATAAGCTCCCTCTTCGCCAGCAGTGGAGGTGGGACCTTGTGTGCTTGGGCCTTGGCTGGTCTTGTCATCGCATGTTCTGGTTGTCGGCTAACTGGATCTCCTACTCCAGAGAGATTCTCCAGCCATCATCTGGTTTTTGGCTTGTGGATGTTTTTGCTGGACCTCAGTGTTCAGCTGCCTCTCGAGCTGTTTGCTTGCTCTTCAGTTGGACTGAGTTACTGCTCTTTGTTCAGAAATGCCTTGCGCTTGTGGTTTATCAGCTCCTGGATTTCTTGGTTGTTCTCATTGAACCAGTCTTGGTGTCCCCTGTTCAAGTGAGCAAGCGTCTCTTCTCAGGTGCTGATGATGGAGGCCCTGAGGGCAGACTAGGCATTGTGAACACTCTGCGTATCTGGGTTACTGGGAGTTGCAGGTTGGCAGAGAGGCACCATCTGAACCGAGTCCTTGAGTGCCTCAGCATTGTTTCTGTTGCAGTTGCTGCTTTGGGGCTACACTGATGTTGATGATGGAGTGAATTAGGTCCCCAGCTCCTGTTATGATCCCTGTTGTCTCAGACAATCAAAGACTGTTCAGCATGTCGTATTCTGTAGTTAATGCTTTACACAGCCTGTCGTGTGTGTTATAATAATGTAAACACACCAATTACTCAGAAGGGACAGTGAAAACACATTGTGGGTTCCATTATTTATCTTAATAGTGCTAAACATAGATACATGGACAGAAAGCTTGATGACATCGGAGCTGCAAAGCTGTGTGTGTGTGTGTCTGTGCCTATGTGTGTGTGCACGTGTCTGTGTGTCTGTGTATGTGTGTCAGTCTGTCTGTGCATGTGTGTATGTCTATCTGCCTGTATGTAAGTCAGTCTGTTTGTGTGTGTGTGCACGCGTGCATCTGTACATGTCTTTCTGTCTGTGAGTGTTTGTGCATGTGTGTGTGTGAGAGATAGTGTGTGTGTGTGTGTGTGTGTGTGTGTGTGTGTGTGTGTATATGTGTGTGTGTGTGTTTTAAATTCTTTCATGGGGTGTGGGCTTCGCTGGCTGGACCAGCATTTATTGCTTATTGCTCATCCCTAGTCGCCCTTGAGAAGGTGGTGGTGAGCTGCCTTCTTGAACCGCTGCAGTCCATGTGGTGTAGGTACACCCACAGTGCTGTTAGGGAGGGAGTTCCAGGATTTTGACCCAGCGACAGTGAAGGAACGGCCGATATATTTCCAAGTCAGGATGGTGAGTGACTTGGAGGGGAACTTCCAGGTGGTGGTGTCCCCATGTATCAGCTGCCCTTGTCCTTCTAGATGGTAGTGGTTGTGGGTTTGGAAGGTGCTGTATAAGGAGCCTTGGTGAATTCCTGCAGTGCATCTTGTAGATGGTACACACACTGCTGCTACTGTGTGTCGGTGGTGGAGGGAGTGAATGTTTGTGGATGTGGTGCCCATCAAGCGGGGCTGCTTTGTCCTGGATGGTGTTGAGCTTCTTGAGTGTTGTGGGAGCTGCACTCATCCAGGCAAGTGGGGAGTATTCCATCACACTCCTGACTTGTGCCTTGTAGATGGTGGACAGGCTCTGGGGAGTCAGGAGGTGAGTTACTTGTTGCAGGATTCCTAGCCTCTGACCTGCTCTTGTAGCCACAGTATTTATATGACTAGTCCAGTTCAGTTTCTAGTCAATGGTAACCCCCCAGGATGTTGATAGTGGGGGATTCAGTGATGGTAATGCCATTGAATGTCAAGGGGTGATGGTTAGATTCTCTCTTGTTGGAGATGGTCATTGCCTGACACTTGTGTGGTGTGAATGTTACTTGCCACTTGTCAGCCCAAGCCTGGATATTGTCCAGGTCTTGCTGCATTTGGACATGGACTGCTTCAGTATCTGAGGAGTGGTGAATGGTGCTGAACATTGTGCAATCATCAGCGAACATCCCCACTTCTGACCTTATGATGGAAGGAAGGTCATTGATGAGGCAGCTGAAGATGGTTGGGCCGAGGACACTACCCTGAGGAACTCCTGCAGTGATGTCCTGGAGCTGAGATGACTGATCTCCAACAACCACAACCATCTTCCTTTGTGCTAGATATGACTCCAACCAGTGGAGAGTTTTCCCCCTGATTCCCATTGACTCCAGTTTTGCTAGGGCTTCTTGATGCCACACTCTGAAGTTCAGCTCTTTTGTCCATGTTTGAACCAAGGCTGTAATGAGGTCAAGAGCTGAGTGGCCCTGGCGGAACCCAAACTGGGCATCAGTGAGCAGGTTATTGCTAAGCAAGTGCTGCTTGATAGCACTGTTGATGATCCCTTCCATTACTTTACTGATGATGGAGAGTAGACTGATGGGGTGGTAATTGGCTGCTTTGGATTTATTCTGCTTTTTGTGTACAGGACATACCTGGGCAATTTTCCACATAGCCGGGTAGATGCCAGTGTTGTAGCTGTACTGGGACAGCTTGGCTAGAGTCACGGCAAGTTCTGGAGCACAAGTCTTCAGTATTATTGCTGGAATATTGTCAGGGTTCATAGCCTTTGCAGTATCCAGTGCCTTCAGTTATTTCTTGATATTATGTGGAGTGAATTGAATTGGCTGAAGACTGGCATCTGTGATGCTGGGGACCTCCGGAGGAGGATGAGATGGATCATCCACTCGACACTTTTGGCTGAAGATTTATAGCAAATGCTTCAGTCTTATCTTTTGCACTGATGTGCTGGGCTCCTCCATCATTGAGGATGGGGATATTTGAGATATTTGTGGAGTCTCCTCCTCCACCAGTGAGTTGTTTAATTGTCCACCAACTGTTCACGACTGGATGTAGATCTGATCCATTGTTAGTAGGATTGCTCTATCACTAGCACTCAAGTTGTCCTGTGTTATAGCTTCACCAGGTTGGCACCTCATTTTTCTAGGCATGCCCTCCTGCCCTTTTCATTGAACTGGGGCTCCTGGGGGGTATGCCAGGCCATGAAGTTACAGATTGTGTTTGAGCAAGGTTGACAGAGCTGCGATTAGCTGTTGTCATTTCCAGTGTCTAGGCAGATGCTTTTAACTGAGTGGCTTATTAGGCTACTTAAGTGTCTACCACATTGAGATTATTGAATTTGAATTTTACCATGGTGGGATTTGAACTTGAGTTCCCGGAGCATTATTCTGGGTCTCTTTACTACTAGTCCAGTGACAATACCACTACACCATCACCTCCCCCTAGAGTTTCAGGAGGCCAATGTCTTGTTGGCCTTTATTATAGTGTGATTGGGGTACAAGAATAAAGAAGTCTCACTCCAGATGTACAGGGTTTGGGTGAGACCACATCTGGAATCGTGTGGGCAGTTTTGGTCTCCACGTTTAGGAAAGGATATTCTTACATTGGAGGGGGGACAGCCAAGGTTCACTCAATTGGTCCCTGGGATGAGGGGGTTGTCCTGTGATGAGACGCTGAGTAAACTGGGCTGATATTCTCTGGAGTTTAGAATAATGAGATGTGACCTCACTGAAAGCTACAAGATTCTGAAGGGGTTTGAAGGGTGGACACTGAGAGATTGTTCCCACTGGTCAGCGGATCTAAAACACGGGGGCTCAGTCTCAGGATAAAGGGCCGATCATTTAGGACTGAGATGAGGAGAAACTTCTTCACTCAAAGGGCTGTGAATCTTTGGAATTCTCTGTCCCAGAGGGTTGTGGTTGCTTCTATCAGTGAATATGTTTAAGACCGGGATAGACAGAGTTTTGGCCTCTCAGGGAATTACAGGATTTGGGGATTGGGCAGGAAAATGGGGTTATGGCCGATGATCAGCCATGATCATATTGAATGATGGAGCAAGATCAACAGGCCGTGTGGTCTAGTCCTGCTCCTATTTCTTATGTTCTTATATTAGGTGAGTCTCAATACTCTGTGATGGGAAACTGTGATTGGGGTTATATCCATATGCATCAGGGGAACACTGACATGGACTGAATGCACTAAGTAGCGTGTTTCTATGTTGTAATGTGTGTCTATTTTCATGTTGCTTCTCACACACACAGTAAGGATAGTGAGATGGACCCTGGTGGCAAGTGGGGCATAATGCGGGAAAATGTGAAATTGTTCATTTTGGCAGGAAGAATAAAAGAGAAGCTTATTATCTAAATGGTGAGAGATTGCAGAGCTCTGAGATTCAGAGGGATCTGGGTGTCCTAGTGCATGAATCACAAAAGGTTAGTATGCAGGTACAGCAGGTAATTAGGAAAGCTAATAGAATGTTATCATTTACTGTGAGGGGAATTGAATATAAAAGTAGGGAGGTTATGCTTCAGTTACACAGAGAAATGGTGAGACCACATCTGGAGTATTGTGTACAGTACTGGTCCCTTATTTAAGGAAGGATGTAAATGTATTAGAAGCTGTTCAGAGAAGGTTTACCAGATTAATACCAGGAATGGGTGGGTTGTCCTATGAGGAAAGGCTGGACAGGTTAGGCTTGTATCCGCTGGAATTTAGAAGAGTAAGAGGCGACTTTATTGAAACCTTTAAGATCCTGAGGGGTCTTGACAGGGGGGATGTGGAGAGAATGTTTCCTCTTGTGAGAGAATCTAGAACTAGGGGTCACTGTTTAAAAATAAGGGATCAGTCATCAGTCATTTAAAACAGAGATGAGGCGAATTTTTTTCCCTGAGAGTTGTGAGTTTTTGGAACTCTCTTCCTGAAAAGACGGTGGAAGCACAGTCTTTGAATATTTTTAAGGCCGAGGTGGATAGATTCTTGGTGAGGAAGAGGGTGATAGGTTATTGAGGGTAGTCAGGATGCAGGTTTCAGGTTACTATTAGACAGGTCATGATCTTATTGAATGTCAGAGCAGGCTCGAGGGGCTGAATGACATACTCCTGCTCCTTGTTCATTTGCTTGGAGGAGGAGATGAGAATTGAGTTGAGTCTCTCACACTCTCTCAGATAGGTGGGGAGATGGGGCACTGGAGGGTGCTTGTGGCTGAGTTTGGACTGTTTCTTGCTCTCTGCAGGTAACCGGCTGTGGAGAGACTGCCTGCCCACTCTGTGTGTGGGTCAATGTGAGGGGGGTGCAGCTCCATTCCACTCATTAATGTGAAAGGTGCTGTCCTGGGTCAGAGACAAGGACATTGCCCATGTTTATCCATTTGTTTCTCCCACAGACAAACATGATTGCAGGCCCCTTCTCCAGTGATGAATCCGATGAAGGCTTCAGCCACTCACGGAGGCATAAGTTATCATTCCGGAGACGTACAGAACATGGTAAGGAATGAGAAAGAGATTCCTGACCCCTGTCCCCTGATCCTTGACCGCCGCATCCCACCAACTCCCCCCCGCACCCCACCCCCATGGCTCTAAGTATAATTAGCGAGCAGTTCCATAAAGAGACCAGGACATGTGTTGTACAGAATAGTGAGGTCAAACTGGAGTGATTCTTAAACCTGCCCCGGCCATTTCCCCATAACCCTCTCATCTCTGTCCACCTTCAAGTTTCTCCTTATTTATTAAAGTCCTTCATAATTTTGAATACCTCTGTTAAATCTCCTCTTAACCTTCTCTGCTCTAAGGAGAATGATCCCAGCTTCTCCAGTCCCTCCACTTTGACCAAAATCCCTCATCCATGGGACTATCCTAGTCAATCTCCAACCCCAGGTCACTCTGTTCTTGCACCCCCTTAAAATTGTACCGGGCAAGAGGCTGGGAATCCTGCGATGAGTAACTCACCTCCTGACTCCCCAAAGCCTGTCCACCATCTACAAGGCACAAGTCAAGAGTGGGATGGAATATCCCCACTTGCCTGGATGAGTGCAACTCCAACAACACTCAAGAAGCTTGACACCATCCAGGACAAAGCAGCTCGCTTAATTGGCATTACATCCACAAACGTTCACTCCCTTCTCCACCGACGCACAGTAGCAGCAGTGTGTGTACCATCTACAAGATGCACTGCAGGAATTCACCAAGACTCCTTAGACAGCATCTTCCAACCCCACGACCACTACCATCTAGAAGGCCAAGGGCGGCAGATAGATGGGAACACCACCACCTGGAAGTTCCCCTCCAGGACACACACCATCTTGACTTGGAAATATATCGGCCGTTCCTTCACTGTCGCTGGGTCAAAACCCAGAATCTCCCTCCCTAACAGAACTGTGGGTGTACCTACACCACATGGACTGCAGCGGTTCAAGAAGGCAGCTCACCACCACCTTCTCAAGGGCAACTAGGGATGGGTAATAAATGCTGGTCCAGCCAGTGAAGCCTATGTCCCATGAATGAATAAATAAAAACATAGTTTATATTGCTTTTTCTTCATTCTCCTTCCCGAATGAATCACTGAACACTTTCTCATTAATTTTATCTGCTGGTGTTTACCTGTGTTACTGCTCTGTCTCCATTCTCCTGAATGTTAGTATTCCCTTCATTGTTTACTGCATTTCCAAGTTACATGTCATCTGCAAACTTTGAAATGATGTGTTGTTTGCTCAAATCCATGTCATTAGTATACAGCCAGGAGAGCAGTGGTATCAACACTGGCCCCTGGAGGACATCACTGGACACACGTTCATACAAACTGAAAAACAATTACTTTCTGTGCTTAGCCAACTGCATATCCCCAGTGTCACCCTGGATTCAATGCTCTCAGTGTCAGTGTTGCTGACAAGTCCATTATGTGGTATTTTATCAGAAGCTTTTTGAAAATCAAGATAAACTACATCAGCTGCATTAACTTCATCAATTCCATTGCACCTTATAAAAGCCTCAGGGCCCTTTCCAGTTACTTAGAAAACCTTTTGCTACAGTTCTGTCTGCACTTCAGACCCACACCCCCGATGTACGGCACCCGGTGCGCATTGCGGAGTGGGGTGGGGTGGGGGTGGGGAGGTGCGGAGAGGACCTCCTCGTGAACCTGCTCCTGGGCCTGGCCATGTTGGCCATTAACAGGCCCAGGCAGCGGGTGATGGATGGGGTCCTCCAGCCCCACTGACTGTCCCTCTTCCACAGCTGTGCTCGCGGCCCGGTGTCCCTGGAGAGCGAGCACACGGTCTCCCCCAACACCATCGAGACCTTCCCTGGCTGGTAGGCTCTGGGGGGTGGGGTGCGTTATCGACCCCATAATCACACTTTAATTTGAATTTTGTAAGCTTCCTTTGAGATTTTGACATATTTTTGCAGTATCCCTTTAAGGGGCTGTCCCTTTAATTTGTTAATTTCTCCCCGAGTTAATTTGTTAATTTGCTGTATTTTGTTCTTTGTTGATTTGTTAGATTCCAAAGTGTATTAAAGTCTCAGGCTGTCTCAAAGTGTTTCATAGCCAATGAAATCCTTTGTGATGAGCAGCATTGTTGTAATGGAGTCAGTGCTCTCTCTGCCTCCCTTAAAAAGCTAATCAAGTTAGTCCAACACTATTTGCTGTTAACGAATCTGTGTTGGCTTTTACTGATTAACCCAAACTCTTCCAAGGGCCAATTAATTCTGTCCTGAATTAATTGTTGTCAAAGTTTCCCCACAGTCGAGGTTAAACTGACCAGCCTGCAGTCTCTGGCTTTATCCTTTCACCCTTTTTAAACAAGGGTGTAACATTTCAAATCCTCCAGTCCTCTGACACCTCTGCCCTTCCATGAGGGTTGGGAGATAATTCCCAGGCACCTCAGGTTGGGAGATAATTCCCAGGCACCTCAGTAATTTCCACATTTACTTTGCTCGGTATCTGTGGGTATATCCCGTGCAGTCCTGGTGAATTTTTGAATGAGTATTTTTAACCTTTCAAGTGTCCCCTCCTTATGTATCCTTATTCTGGTGCAGCCCTGGGCCTTATACAGTCCTACCCGCAGGTCTGAAGATGGGAGGGTCAAATCCAGCAGCCACTCGGAAATGTTCTAGGATTTGGGGTGAGATATTGACCCATCGATACCCTTAAGCCAGTGGTCAGTAGCCTCCCCCTGTCCCCCCGCCACCTGCTGGTGCTTTACCAGTGGATTGGGAGGTCCAGGCCAAGCGGGTATTCCGGCAGCTTTATCTACATGGGCTGGTGATGGGCAAGGTGGGGGCACCTCTTTCAGCCCATTTGAAGTGACCTCCAGCATCACTCCCCCTCTCCCCCATTAATGCTCCTCCCTGGCTTTTTGTACCTGCCCCCCCTCCAAATCCCTACTCAACCCCTCACAAGTCCACTCACTCCCTATGCCCCAGTCACTATCTCCTCACAAATCAACCTAGTGGCCCCCACTTTGTTGAGTGGACTTAGCTGTCAGCCTGGGCTCCTCGGCACTGGACACTGGGTGTAGTCCCATTCGGCCCAGCTCCCTGTGGCACTGCTCCGTCTACATAGCTGCCGGTCAATCCAGGAAAGGGACCGAGGTCTCACCCTAGAGCAATTAATGCTGCTCCCACCATTGCATGTCTGTGGGGCATTAAACTACAATCGATTGTTGTAAAAACCCATCTGGGTCACCAATGTCCTTTAGGGAAGGAAATCTGCTGTCCTTACCTGGTCTGGCCTACATGTGACTCCAGGCCCACAGCAATGTGGTTGACTCTTAACTGCCCCCTGAAACGGCGGAGCAAGACACTCAGTTCTAGGGTAATTAGGGATGGGCAACAAATGCTGGCCTTACCAGCAACACCCCATGAACCAAAAAAAAAATCTCTTTTGCTTCAACCCCATCTTCTCCAACCCAACCTTGTAGCTAAACCCCCTCATCCCTGGAACCATTCAGGTAAATCTCCTCCACACCCTCTCATGGAGCCTCACATCCTCCCTAAAGTGTGGTGACTGGAAATGGACAGTTCAAAGCTCTGTAGTTCCATCACATTTTTGTTTATTCATTCATGGGACAGCATTTATTGCCTATCCCTAATTGCCCTTGTTCAGCTGAAGATGGTTGGGCCGAGAACACTACCCTGAGGAACTCCTGCAGTGATGTCCTGGAGCTGAGATGACTGACCCCCAACAACCACAACCATCTTCCTTTGTGCTAGGTATGACTTCAACCAGTGGAGAGTTTTACCCCGATTCCCATTGACTCCAGTTTTGCTGGGGCTCCTTGATGTCACACTCGGTCAAATGCTGCCTTGATGTCAAGGGCAGTCACTCTCACCTCACCTCAGGAGTTCAGATAATCACAAAAAGCTAGCACATAGGTACAGCAAATGATTGGGAAGGTAAATGGAATATTGGCCTTTATTGCAAGGGGAATGGAATATAAATGTAGGGAAGCGTTGATGCAGCTGTACAGAGCCTTAGTGAGACTGCACCTGGAGTACTGCATACAGTTTTGGTCTCCGTACTTAAGGAAAGATATAACTGCATTGGAAGCAGTTCAGGGAAGGTTCACTCGGCTGATTCCTGGGGTGAATAGGTTGCCTTATGAGGAAGATTGTGCAGTTTAGGCCTATATCGATTGGTATTCAGAAGGAGGAGAGATTATCTTAAGGGTACCTCAGATCAGGCATGATCTTATTGAATGGCACAGCAAGCTCAATGGGCTGAATGGCCTTCTCCTCCTATCTCTTAGGTTCTCATGTTTCATTGGCAGCGCTATCAAGCAGCACTTACTTAGCAACAACCTGCTCACTGGCACTCAGTTTGGGTTCTGTCAGGGTGACCCAGCTCCTGAGTCTGCTTTTCTCATGGATTCCCAGCCTCTGTGATGCCTTTGCTTTTGTATCAGTGGAAATCTCCCAATATGATTCTGGCAGCCTGAAACAAAAACAGTAAATGCTGGAAAAACTCAGCAGGTCCAGCAGCATCTATGGAGAGAGAAACAGAGTTAACGTTTCAAGTCCATATGACTCTTCTTCAGAGCTGAGTGGTCACCCAGTTTACGTTTGGTCTCTCCAATGTAGAGGAAACCACATTGGGAGCAACGAATACAGTAGACTAAATTGAGGGAAGTGCAAGTGAAATGCTGCTTCACTTGAAAGGAGTGTTTGGGCCCTTGGACGGTTAGGAGAGGGGAAGTAAAGGGGCAGGTTTTGCACCTTCTGCGGTTGCATGGGAAGGTGCCGTGGGAGGGGGCTGAGGTGTAGGGGGTGATGGAGGAGTGGACCAGGGTGTCCCGGAGGGAACGATCCCTACGGAACGCCATCAGGGGGGGTGAAGGGAAGATGTGTTTGGTAGTGGCATCATGCTGGAGTTGGCGGAAATGGCGGAGGATGATCCTTTGAATGCGGAGGCTGGTGGGGTGAGAAGTGAGGACAAGGGGGACCCTATCATGTTTCTGGGAGGGAGGAGAAGGCGTGAGGGCGGATGCGCGGGAGATGGGCTGGACTGATGTTCACCAGCATTCCCAGCTTTTCCAGAACAGTCTATTTTTGGAGTGTTTGTGTTTTTTGTGTTTTAGACGACGTTGAGGATGAATCAGTTTCTCACCATCAGAAAGCCTCACGGAAAGGCAACAATATTCACCTGGGGGACCTGCTGGGACAGGGTGAGGACAAAGAGCAGAGTGTGGTCTCCTCTGTGCCTCCGTTAGGTAGCGGAGAGTGTCGGCCACCTGCCTCCAGCATCATTGAACTTTCACCGGCCAGAGCCACAGCTGGGAGCACCGACTTCCTCATCGTCCATGGAACCAAATCGGAGACGGATGGGAAAAGAGGGAAATCCTGTCACCCAGTCCCAGGTACAAACCCCCCCCCCCCCCCCACAGTAAACCCAGTCCCAGGTACAAACCCCCCCCCCTCCCCCCACAGTAACACAGTCCCAGGTACACACCCCCCCCCCACCCCACAGTAACCCAGTCCCAGGTACACACCCCCCCCCCCCCCACAGTAACCCAGTCCCAGGTACAAACCCCCCCCCCCCCCCCACAGTAACACAGTCCCAGGTACACACCCCCCCCCCCACCCCACAGTAACCCAGTCCCAGGTACACACCCCCCCCCCCACAGTAACCCAGTCCCAGGTACACACCCCCCCCCCCCCCACAGTAACCCAGTCCCAGGTACACACCCCCCCCCCCCCCCCCACAGTAACCCAGTCCCAGGTACACACCCCCCCCCCCCACACAGTAACCCAGTCCCAGGTACACACCCCCCCCCCCACAGTAACCCAGTCCCAGGTACACACCCCCCCCCCACAGTAACCCAGTCCCAGGTACACACCCCCCACCCCCCCCCCCACAGTAACCCAGTCCCAGGTACACACCCCCCCCCCCCCACAGTAACCCAGTCCCAGGTACACACCCCCCCCCCCCCACAGTAACCCAGTCCCAGGTACACACCCCCCCCCCCACCCCACAGTAACCCAGTCCCAGGTACACACCCCCCCCCCACCCCACAGTAACACAGTCCCAGGTACACACCCCCCTCCCCCCCCCCCCACAGTAACCCAGTCCCAGGTACACACCCCCCCCCCCACAGTAACCCAGTCCCAGGTACACACCCCCCCCCCCCCCACAGTAACCCAGTCCCAGGTACACACCCCCCCCCCCCAACAGTAACCCAGTCCCAGGTACACACCCCCCCCCCCCCCACAGTAACCCAGTCCCAGGTACACACCCCCCCCCCACAGTAACCCAGTCCCAGGTACACACCCCCCCCCCCACAGTAACCCAGTCCCAGGTACACACCCCCCCCCCCACAGTAACCCAGTCCCAGGTACACCCCCCCCCCCCCACAGTAACCCAGTCCCAGGTACACACCCCCCCCCCCACCCCACAGTAACCCAGTCCCAGGTACACACCCCCCCCCCACAGTAACCCAGTCCCAGGTACACACCCCCCCCCCCACCCCACAGTAACCCAGTCCCAGGTACACACCGCCCCCCCCCCCCACAGTAACCCAGTCCCAGGTACACACCCCCCCCCCCCCCCACAGTAACCCAGTCCCAGGTACACACCCCCCCACCCCCCACAGTAACCCAGTCCCAGGTACACACCCCCCCCCCCCACCCCCACAGTAACCCAGTCCCAGGTACACACCCCCCCCCACCCCACAGTAACCCAGTCCCAGGTACACACCCCCCCACCCCCCACAGTAACCCAGTCCCAGGTACACACCCCCCCCCCACAGTAACCCAGTCCCAGGTACACACCCCCCCCCCCCCACAGTAACCCAGTCCCAGGTACACACCCCCCCACCCCACAGTAACCCAGTCCCAGGTACACACCCCCCCACCCCCACAGTAACCCAGTCCCAGGTACACACCCCCCACCCCCACAGAGTAACCCAGTCCCAGGTACACACCCCCCCCCCACAGTAACCCAGTCCCAGGTACACACCCCCCCCCCCACCCCACAGTAACCCAGTCCCAGGTACACACCCCCCCCACCCACCCACAGTAACCCAGTCCCAGGTACACACCCCCCCCCCCCACAGTAACCCAGTCCCAGGTACACACCCCCCACCCCACAGTAACCCAGTCCCAGGTACACACCCCCCACCCCCCACAGTAACCCAGTCCCAGGTACACACCCCCCCCCCCCCCCCACAGTAACCCAGTCCCAGGTACACACCCCCCCCCCCCCCCACAGTAACCCAGTCCCAGGTACACACCCCCCCCCCCACCCCCACAGTAACCCAGTCCCAGGTACACACCCCCCCACCCCCCACAGAGTAACCCAGTCCCAGGTACACACCCCCCACCCCCCCCCACAGTAACCCAGTCCCAGGTACACACCCCCCCCCACCCCCCCACAGTAACCCAGTCCCAGGTACACACCCCCCACCCCCCCCCACAGTAACCCAGTCCCAGGTACACACCCCCCCCCCCCCACAGTAACCCAGTCCAGGTACACACACCCCCCCCACCCCACAGTAACCCAGTCCCAGGTACACACCCCCCCCCCCACAGTAACCCCAGTCCCAGGTACACACCCCCCCCCCCCCCCACAGTAACCCAGTCCCAGGTACACACCCCCCCCCCCCACAGTAACCCAGTCCCAGGTACACACCCCCCACCCCCCCCCCACAGTAACCCAGTCCCAGGTACACACCCCCCCCCCCCACAGTAACCCAGTCCCAGGTACACACCCCCCCCCCCCCCACAGTAACCCAGTCCCAGGTACACACCCCCCACCCCCCCCACAGTAACCCAGTCCCAGGTACACACCCCCCCCCCCACAGTAACCCAGTCCCAGGTACACACCCCCCCCCCCCCCACAGTAACCCAGTCCCAGGTACACACCCCCCCCCCCTCCACAGTAACCCAGTCCCAGGTACACACCCCCCCCCCCACAGTAACCCCAGTCCCAGGTACACACCCCCACCCACCCCCCCCCCACAGTAACCCAGTCCAGGTACACACCCCCCCCCCCACAGAGACCCAGTCCCAGTACACACCCCCCCCCCCCCCACAGTAACCCAGTCCCAGGTACACACCCCCCCCCACCCCACAGTAACCCAGTCCCAGGTACACACCCCCCCCACCCCACAGTAACCCAGTCCCAGGTACACACCCCCCCCCCAAGTAACCCAGTCCCAGGTACACCCCCCCCACCCCACAGTAACCCAGTCCCAGTACACACCCCCCCCACCCCCACAGTATACCCAGTCCCAGGTACACACCCCCCCCCCCCCCCACAGTAACCCAGTCCCAGGTACACACCCCCCCAGCCCCCCCCCACAGTAACCCAGTCCCAGGTACACACCCCCCCACACAGTAACCCAGTCCCAGGTACACACCCCCCCCCCCCCACAGTAACCCAGTCCCAGGTACACACCCCCCACCCCCCCCACAGTAAACCCAGTCCCAGGTACACACCCCCCCCCCCCACAGTAACCAGTCCCAGGTACACACCCCCCCCACACACAGTAACCCAGTCCCAGGTACACACCCCCCCCCCACCCCCACAGTAACCCAGTCCCAGGTACACACCCCCCCCCCACAGTAACCCAGTCCCAGGTACACACCCCCCCCCCACAGTACCCCAGTCCCAGGTACAACACCCCCAACACCCCCCCACAGTAACCCAGTCCCAGGTACACACCCCCCCCCCCCCCACAGTAACCCAGTCCCAGGTACACACCCCCCCCCCCCCCACAGTAACCCAGTCCCAGGTACACACCCCCCCCCCCCCCACAGTAACCCAGTCCCAGGTACACACCCACCCCCCCCCACCCCACAGTAACCCAGTCCCAGGTACACACCCCCCCCCCACAGTAACCCAGTCCCAGGTACACACCCCCACCCCACCCCACAGTAACCCAGTCCCAGGTACACACCCCCCCCCACCCCCACAGTAACCCAGTCCCAGGTACACACCCCCCCCCCACAGTAACCCAGTCCCAGGTACACACCCCCCCCCCCACAGTAACCCCAGTCCCAGGTACACACCCCCCCCCACAGTAACCCAGTCCCAGGTACACACCCCCCCCCCCCACAGTAACCCAGTCCCAGGTACACACCCCCCCCCCCACAGTAACCCAGTCCCAGGTACACACCCCCCCCCCCCACAGTAACCCAGTCCCAGGTACACACCCCCCCCCCACAGTAACCCAGTCCCAGGTACACACCCCCCCCCCCACAGTAACCCAGTCCCAGGTACACACCCCCCCCCCCCACAGTAACCCAGTCCCAGGTACACACCCCCCCCCCCACCCCACAGTAACCCAGTCCCAGGTACACACCCCACCCCCCACAGTAACCCAGTCCCAGGTACACACACCCCCCCCCCACAGTAACCCATTCCCAGGTACACACCCCCCCCACCCACAGTAACCCAGTCCCAGGTACACACCCCCCCCCACCCCACAGTAACCCAGACCCAGGTACACACCCCCCCCCCCCACAGTAACCCGTCCCAGGTCACACCCCCCCCCCCACAGTAACCCAGTCCCAGGTACACACCCCCCCCCCCTCCCACAGTAAACCCAGTCCCATGTACACACCCCCCCCCCCCCACAGTAACCCAGTCCCAGGTACACACCCCCCCCCCCCCAGCAGTAACCCAGTCCGCAGGTACACACCACCCCCCCCCCCACAGTAACCCAGTCCCAGGTACACACCCCCCCCACCCCACAGTAAACCCAGGCCCAGGTAACACACCCCCCCCCCCCACAGTAACCCAGTCCCAGGGTACACACCCCCCCCCCACACCACAGTAACCCAGTCCCAGGTACCACACCCCCCCCCCCACAGTAACCCAGTCCCAGGTACACACACCCCCCCCCCCCACAGTAACCCAGTCCCAGGTACACACCCCCCCACCCCACAGTAACCCAGGCCCAGGTACAACACCCCCCCCACCCCACAGTAACCCAGTCCCAGGTACACACCCCCCCCCCCCCAGAGTAACCCAGTCCCAGGTACACACCCCCCCCCCACAGTAACCCAGTCCCAGGTACACACCCCCACCCCCACAGTAACCCAGTCCCAGGTACACACCCCCCCCCCCACACAGTAACCCAGTCCCAGTACACACCCCCCCCACAGTAACCCAGTCCCAGGTACAACACCCCCCCCCCCACAGTAACCCAGTCCCAGTACACACCCCCCCCACAGTAACCCAGTCCCAGGTACACACCCCCCCCCCCCACCCCCACAGTAACCCAGTCCCAGGTACACACCCCCCCCCCCCACAGTAACCCAGTCCCAGGTACACACCCCCCCCCCCCCCAGTAACCCAGTCCCAGGTACACACCCCCCCCCCACCCCACAGTAACCCAGTCCCAGTACACACCCCCCCCCACCCCACAGTAACCCAGTCCCAGGTACACACCCCCCCCCCACCCCCCCACAGTAACCCAGTCCCAGGTACACACCCCCCCCCCCCCACCCACAGTAACCCAGTCCCAGGTACACACCCCCCCCCCCCCACAGTAACCCAGTCCCAGGTACACACCCCCCCCCCCACCCACAGTAACCCAGTCCCAGGTACACACCCCCCCCACCCCACAGTAACCCAGTCCCAGGTACACACCCCCCCCCCCCCCACAGTAACCCAGTCCCAGGTACACACCCCCCCCCCACAGGTAACCCAGTCCCAGGTACACACCCCCCCCCCCCCCACAGTAACCCAGTCCCAGGTACACACCCCCCCCCCCACAGTAACCCAGTCCCAGGTACACACCCCCCCCCCCCACAGTAACCCAGTCCCAGGTACACACCCCCCCCCCACAGTAACCCAGTCCAGGTACACACCCCCCCCCCACAGTAACCCAGGTCCCAGGTACACACCCCCCCCCCCCCCCACAGTAACCCAGTCCCAGGTACACACCCCCCCCCCACAGTAACCCAGTCCCAGGTACACACCCCCCCCACCCACAGTAACCCAGTCCCAGGGTACAACACCCCCCCCCCCCACAGTAACCCAGTCCCAGGTACACACCCCCCCCCCCCACAGTAACCCAGTCCCAGGTACACAACCCCCCCCCCCCCACAGTAACCCAGTCCCAGGTACACACCCCCCCCCCCCACAGTAACCCAGTCCCAGGTACACACCCCCCCCCCCCACAGTAACCCCATCCCAGGTACACACCCCCCCCGCACAGTAACCAGTCCCAGGTACACACCCCCCCCCACCCCACAGTAACCCAGTCCCAGGTAAACACCCCCCCCCACAGTAAACCCAGTCCCAGGTACACACCCCCCCCCCCCACCCCACAGTAACCCAGTCCCAGGTACGACACCCCCCACCCCCCCCACAGTAACCCAGTCCCAGGTACACACCCACCCCCCCCACAGTAACCCAGTCCCAGGTACACACCCCCCCCACCCACAGTAACCCAGTCCCAGGTACACACCCCCCCCCCACAGTATCCCAGTCCCAGGTACACACCCCCCCCCCCCACAGTAACCCAGTCCCAGGTACACACCCCCCCCCCCCCCACAGTAACCCAGTCCCAGGTACACACCCCCCCCTCCCCACAGTATCCCAGTCCCAGTACACACCCCCCCCACCCCACAGTAATCCCAGTCCCAGGTACACACACGCCCCCCCCCCCACCCCACAGTAACCCAGTCCCAGGTACACACCCCCCCCCACCCACAGTAACCCATCCCAGGTACACACCCCTGCCCCCCCCCCCAACAGTAACCCAGTCCCAGGTACACACCCCCCCCCCACCCACAGTAACCCAGTCCCAGTACACACCCCCCCACCCCACAGTAACCCAGTCCCAGGTACACACCCCCCCCCCCACAGTAACCCATTCCCAGGGTACACACCCCCCCCCCCCACAGTAACCCAGTCCCAGGTACACACCCCCCCCCACAGTAACCCAGTCCCAGGTACACACCCCCCCCCCCCCCACAGTAACCCAGTCCCAGGTACACACCCCCCCCCCACCCCACAGTAACCCAGTCCCAGGTACACACCCCCCCCCCCCACAGTAACCCAGTCCCAGGTACACACCCCCCCTCCCACAGTAACCCAGTCCCAGGTACACACCCCCCCCCCCCCACAGTAACCCAGTCCCAGGTACACACCCCCCACCCCCCACAGTAACCCAGTCCCAGTACACACCCCCCCCCCACCCCCACAGTAACCCAGTCCCAGGTACACACCCCCCCCCCCCCACAGTAACCCAGTCCCAGGTACACACCCCCCCCCCCACAGTAACCCAGTCCCAGGTACACACCCCCCCCCCACCCCACAGTAACCCAGTCCCAGGTACACACCCCCCCCCCCCACAGTAACCCAGTCCCAGGTACACACCCCCCCCCCACCCCACAGTAACCCAGTCCCAGGTACACACCCCCCCCCCCCCCACAGTAACCCAGTCCCAGGTACACACCCCCCCCCCCACAGTAACCCAGTCCCAGGTACACACCCCCCCCCCCACAGTAACCCAGTCCCAGTACAACACCCCCCCCCCCCACAGTAACCCAGTCCCAGGTACACACCCCCCACCCCACAGTAACCCAGTCCCAGGTATCACACCCCCCCCCCCACAGTAACCCAGTCCCAGGTACACACCCCCCCCCCCCACAGTAACCCAGTCCCAGGTACACACCCCCCCCCCACAGTAACCCAGTCCCAGGTACACACCCCCCCCCACCCCACAGTAACCCAGTCCCAGGTACACACCCCCCAACCCCCACAGTAACCCAGTCCCAGGTACACACCCCCCCCCACCCCACAGTAACCCAGTCCCAGTACACCACCCCCCCCCCCCCTCCACAGTAACCCAGTCCCAGGTACACACCCACCTCCCCCACAGTAACCCAGTCCCAGGTACACACCCCCCCCCCCCACAGTAACCCAGTCCCAGGTACACACCCCCCCCCACCCCCCACAGTAACCCAGTCCCAGGTACACACCCCCCCCCACCCCCACAGTAACCCAGTCCCAGGTACACACCCCCCCCCCCCACAGTAACCCAGTCCCAGGTACACACCCCCCCCCCCCCCACAGTAACCCAGTCCCAGGTACACACCCCCCCCCCCCCACAGTAACCCAGTCCCAGGTACACACCCCCCCCCCCCCCCACAGTAACCCAGTCCAGGTACACACCCCCCCCCCACAGTAACCCAGTCCCAGTACACACCCCCCCCCACCCCCACAGTAACCCAGTCCCAGGTACACACCCCCCCCCCCCCCACAGTAACCCAGTCCCAGGTACACACCCCCCCCCCCCACAGTAACCCAGTCCCAGGTACACACCCCCCCACCCCACAGTAACCCAGTCCCAGGTACACACACCCCCACCCCCACAGTAACCCAGTCCCAGGTACACACCCCCCCCCCACCCCACAGTAACCCAGTCCCAGGTACACACCCCCCCCCCCACAGTAACCCAGTCCCTGGTACACACACCCCCCACCCCCCCACAGTAACCCAGTCCCAGGTACACACCCCCCCCCCCACAGTAACCCAGTCCCCAGGTACACACCCCCCCCCACACCCCCCACAGTAACCCAGTCCCAGGTACACACCCCCCCCCACACCCCCACAGTAACCCAGTCCCAGGTACACACCCCCCCCCCCCACAGTAACCCAGTCCCAGTACACACCCCCCCCCCCCCCACAGTAACCCAGTCCCAGGTACACACCCCCCCCACCCCACCCACAGTAACCCAGTCCCAGGTACACACCCCCCCCCCCCCCACAGTAACCCAGTCCCAGGTACACACCCCCCCCACCCCCCCCACAGTAACCCAGTCCCAGGTACACACCCCCCCCCCCCCACAGATAACCCAGTCCCAGGTACACAACCCCCCCCACCCCCCACAGTAACCCAGTCCCAGGTACACACCCCCCCCCCCCCCACAGTAACCCAGTCCCAGGTACACACCCCCCACCCCACCCCCCACAGTAACCCAGTCCCAGGTACACACCCCCACCCCACAGTAACCCAGTCCCAGGTACACACCCCCCCCCACCCCCCACAGTAACCCAGTCCCAGGTACACACCCCCACCCACAGTAACCCAGTCCCAGGTACACACCCCCCCCCCCACCCCACAGTAACCCAGTCCCAGGTACACACCCCCCCCCCCACAGTAACCCAGTCCCAGGTACACACCCCCCTCCCCCCCACAGTAACCCAGTCCCAGGTACACACCCCCCCCCCCCCACAGTAACCCCAGTCCCAGGTACACACCCCCCCCCCCCACATAACCCAGTCCCAGGTACACACCCCCCCCACAGTAACCCAGTCCCAGGTACACACCCCCCCACCCCCCCACAATAACCCAGTCCCAGGTACACACCCCCCCCCCCACAGTAACCCAGTCCCAGGTACACACCCCCGCCCCCCCACAGTAACCCAGTCCCAGGTACACACCCCCAACCCCCACAGTAACCCAGTCCCAGGTACAACACCCCCCCCCCACCCCACAGTAACCCAGTCCCAGGTACACACCCCCCCCCCCCCCACAGTAACCCAGTCCCAGGTACACACCCCCCCCCACCCCCACAGTAACCCAGTCCCAGGTACACACCCCCCCCCCACCCCCACAGTAACCCAGTCCCAGGTACACACCCCCCCCCCCCAACAGTAACCCAGTCCCAGGTACACACCCCCCCCCCCACAGTAACCCAGTCCCAGGTACACACCCCCCCCCCACAGTAACCCAGTCCCAGGTACACACCCCCCCCCCACAGTAACCCAGTCCCAGGTACACACCCCCCCCACCCCCACAGTAACCCAGTCCCAGGTACACACCCCCCCACCCCACAGTAACCCAGTCCCAGGTACACACCCCCCCCCCCACAGTAACCCAGTCCCAGGTACACACCCCCCCCACCCCCCCCACAGTAACCCAGTCCCAGGTACACACCCCCCCCCCCCCCCCCCACAGTAACCCAGTCCCAGGTACACACCCCCCCCCCACAGTAACCCAGTCCCAGGTACACACCCCCCCCCCCCCCCCCACAGTAACCCAGTCCCAGGTACACACCCCCCCCCCCCCACAGTAACCCAGTCCCAGGTACACACCCCCCCCCACCCCACAGTAACCCAGTCCCAGGTACACACCCCCCCCCCCCACAGTACCCAGTCCCAGGTACACACCCCCCCCCCACAGTAACCCAGTCCCAGGTACACACCCCCCCCCACCCACCCACAGTAACCCAGTCCCAGGTACACACCCCCCCCCCCCACAGTAACCCAGTCCCAGGTACACACCCCCCCCCCCCACAGTAACCCAGTCCAGGTACACACCCCCCCCCCCCACACAGTATACCCAGTCCCAGGTACACACCCCCCCCCCACAGTAACCCAGTCCCAGGTACACACCCCCCCCCCACCCACCCCACAGTAACCCAGTCCCAGGTACACACCCCCCCCCCCCCCACAGTATCCCAGTCCCAGGTACACACCCCCCCCCCCACAGTAACCCAGTCCCAGGTACACACCCCCCCCCCCCCACACAGTAACCCAGTCCCAGGTACACACCCCCCCCCCCACAGTAACCCAGTCCCAGGTACACACCCCCCCCCCCCACAGTAACCCAGTCCCAGGTACACACCCCTCCCCCCCACACAGTAACCCAGTCCCAGGTACACACCCCCCCACCCCCCCCACAGTAACCCAGTCCCAGGTACACACCCCCCCCCCCCCCCCCCCACAGTAACCCAGTCCCAGGTACACACCCCCCACCCCCCACAGTAACCCAGTCCCAGGTACACACCCCCCCCCAACAGTAACCCAGTCCCAGGTACACACCCCCCCCCCCCCCCACAGTAACCCAGTCCCAGGTACACACCCCCCCCCCCCCCCCCAACAGTAACCCAGTCCCAGGTACACACCCCCCCCCCCACACAGTAACCCAGTCCCAGGTACACACCCCCCCCCCCACACCACAGTAACCCAGTCCCAGGTACACACCCCCCACCCCCACCCCACAGTAACCCAGTCCCAGGTACACACCCCCCCCCCCACACCACAGTAACCCAGTCCCAGGTACACACCCCCACCCCCACCCACAGTAACCCAGTCCCAGGTACACACCCCCCCCCCCCCACAGTAACCCAGTCCCAGGTACACACCCCCACCCCACAGTAACCCAGTCCCAGGTACACACCCCCCCACCCCACAGTAACCCAGTCCCAGGTACACACCCCCCCACCACCCCCACAGTAACCCAGTCCCAGGTACACACCCCCCCCCCCACAGTAACCCAGTCCAGGTACACACCCCCACCCCCACAGTAACCCAGTCCCAGGTACACACCCCCCCACCCCCACAGTAACCCAGTCCCAGGTACACACCCCCCCCCCCCACAGTAACCCCGTCCCAGGTACACACCCCCCCCCCCCACAGTAACCCAGTCCCAGGTACACACCCCCCCCCCCACAGTAACCCAGTCCCAGGTACACACCCCCCCCCCCACAGTAACCCAGTCCCAGGTACACACCCCCACCCCACAGTAACCCAGTCCCAGGTACACACCCCCCCCACCCCACAGTAACCCAGTCCCAGGTACACACCCCCACCCCACAGTAACCCAGTCCCAGGTACACACCCCCCCCCACCCCCACAGTAACCCAGTCCCAGGTACACACCCCCACCCTGGGTAAGTAACTTGCTGCTTGACCATGTCCCTGGGTTGGACCAGCTGCTCTGACGTTGGGAGTTTCAAACCCGGATGGAGTGTGTTGTGAACTGGAATCTTCTCCCTAACCCCAGTCCTGACACTTCTTCCCCTTTTGTCCCTAGGAGCCTTTGCCAGTGTTTCTAATTTCTTCAGTTTTTGGACTGACCCCCATACCTGCCAGTACCAGGAGATGCCCCGTCCAGCAGTGCCCACTGACAGCAGCGCTGAAGACCCGGCCTCTGTGTTACCCAGGCAACATTGGTCAGATATTGATTGTCGCCTGCAACTCCTCCAGAAACAATTGAACAGGTAGTGACAGCCTGCGCTGCTGGTGATGCTGCTGTTTACCACCCTCACTCTGCTTTACTGTGATGTGAACTCCCAGTTTCTTTCTCTCTTTCACTTTCCCCCTTCTTGTTTCAGGTTGGAATGTCGAATGGTGACAGACTTGTCTGCAATAATGCAGCTCCTACAGAGGCAGATGGTGCTGGTCCCACCAGCTTATAGCACCATGTCCTCCCCAGGCCCAGCCTCGCAGCCTGGCCAGGACAGCAGCACAGGAACCGGCCCCATGCAGACCCCACTGGCCGCTCCACTTGCACAGGTGGGAAAGGTTTGGGAGAGTCAATCTGTCTGTTCATACAGACCAACACGTACCACATCTCAAACCCACACACTGCTGAATATAATCAGGGTGTACACACAAAGTTCTCCTATGTAAAGATGTGCACCCCCCCATATACACACACGCACACCCCCTTGTGGAATGTTCCCAGCAAGAAAGGAGGCTGATAAAAACAAAAAAACTGCAGATGCTGGAAATCCAAAACAAAAACAGAATTACCTGGAAAAACTCAGCAGGTCTGGCAGCATCGGCGGAGAAGAAAAGAGTTGACGTTTCGAGTCCTCGTTTCGAGACCCTTCGGGTCATGAGGACTCGAAACGTCAACTCTTTTCTTCTCCGCCGATGCTGCCAGACCTGCTGAGTTTTTCCAAGAAAGGAGGCTGTTTGTCTAGTTGAATGAAGGTTCACCTTGCAGCAGCTCAGCCAGTCTGACTCCCCATCCCTTTCCCTCTGGTCAGCTCAGCCAGTCTGACTCCCCATCCCTTTCCCTCTGGCCTTGGAAAATTTTCTCTTGCAGAATTCTGACTGAATTCGCTGTCTGGAAAGGGGGTAGAAGCAGAAACCCTCATCACATTGACAAAGTGCTGGGATATTCAATGTAGGTACCATAACCTACAGGGCTGTAGACTGAGAGCTTGAAAATGGTACTGGGGAGATGGTTACACAACATGGACACAGTGGGTCAACTGGCTTCCTTCTAGTACTGTTCTATGATTCTACAATAATTATACGTTCCCCTTTTGAATGCCTTCATTGAACCTGCCTCCACCACACTCTCAGGCAGTGCATTCCAGACCCTGCCCACTCGCTGGGTGAAACAATTTTTCCTTATTTCACATTTGCTTCTTCTGCTAATTACTTTAAACCTGTGCCCCTTCATTCTTGATCCTTTTTATGAACAGGAACAGTTTTCCTTACCTACTCTGTCCAGACCCCTCATGATTTTGAATCCCTCTATCAAATCTCCTCTCAGCCTTCTCTTCTCCAAGGAAAACAGTCCCAACTTCTCCAATTTATCTTCATTACTGAAGTTCCACATCCCTGGAACCATTCTCTTTTCTGCACCCTCTCCATTACCTTCACATCCTTCCTCAAGTGTGGTGCCCAGAACTCCACACGATACTTGATGCTGGAACAGAATTTTATAAATGTGCATCATAACTTCCTAGCGTTTGTACTGTAGCTGTTCTGGTCAAATCTCCTCTAATCTCCTTCTCTAAAGGGAACAAACCAGTTTCTCCCTTGACAGTTGGGGAACATTTGGGGAGCAGTGACCATTGTACCACACAGTTTAGAATGACTATTGTTCTGGCCCAGCGGATGGTAAATACTGAAGCTGCTCAAATCCCAGAGGGAAACTTGAAACAGCTTCCACAACTGTTTTCCAATCTGTATAAATTTTGAGATGTGTGCCTTGAATTCAGTAGTAATAAGTCCACCGAGTCTTATAGGGGTTTATAAAAATAAATTAAACATTTATTCAAAAATAAATGATTTTAAGGGCATACATAGTTCTACAAATTATTACTATAATAACTCCTAACACTCCTAATTAATCTGACTCCCAGTTACTCCTCTGTTAAGACAACAGTAAAAACAAAACAGATTTTAACAGACTCAGGCAAAGCACACGATACCCTGGACAGGGATATTTATAGTGAATATCTTAGCTTCAGATCCTACAGGCAGCAGCTTGGTACATAGAGGCTGGAGGCTTTTCACACTTGTTAGATCTTAGAATACCTTCTTTCCTTACACATAACCTCAACTCCTTTATACATGTTTCTCCCTTTTTAATGTAAACCCCATTGTTTCACTATGTCTCTGGACTTTACCTTCCTAATAATAAAAATCTTTCATAGTACCAATTTTATCAGTAAGCTTTGGGAAAAATAAACACACTGTTTGGCTACTTCTGGCTAGATGTAACATTTTACCTTCTTTTTGAAATTCATGACTACTCTGGTTTATCACAAAATGCAGATTTTCCTTTAACACCTCACATTCTAAAACTATAGTCATGTTTATGTAGCATTTCAAACTTAGCTTCTATTCTAAAACATCAAAGCCCCCGGACCAGCTGCCTTTAATTTAGTTAAGTGCCTCGTGCGTGCACCCCCACACGCTCCCCACCCCCCCAAACCCATAAACACACACACACTCACACCCACACACACATACCCCGACACCCACACACACCCACACCCACACACATACACACCCACCCACACACACACCCACACGCCGACACACACACACCCAAACCCACACACATACACACCCACACCCACACACACATACCCCGACACCCACACACACCCACACACACATACACAGCCACACCCACACACACATACCCCGACACCCACACACACATACACACACACACACCGACACGCACACATCCAAACCCATAAACACACCCACACACACCCACCCACACACCGACACACAAACACCCAAACCCACACACATACACACCCACACCCACACACACATACCCCGACACCCACACACACCCACACACACATACACAGCCACAACCACACACACATACCCCGACATCCACACACACATACACACACACACACACACCGACACGCACACATCCAAACCCATAAACACACCCACCCACACACCGACACACACACACCCAAACCCACACACACATACCCCGACACCCACACACAGCCACACACAAACCCACCCACACACCGACACACACACAGCCAAACGCACACACATACACACCCACACACCGACACGCACACACCCAAATCCACAAACACACCCACCCACACCCACCCACACCCACACACACATACCCCAACACCCACACACACCCACACACACACCCACACACATACACACCCACACCCATACACACACACCCCGACACCCACACACACCCACAGCCACACACAAACCCACCCCCACACGCCCCCCACCCCCCAAACCCACATGCATACACACCCACCCAAACCCCCACACATACACACCCACACACATACACACATACCCTGACACCCACACACACCCACAGCCACACGCCCCCCACCCCCCTAACCCACACACATACACACCCACACCCATACACACACACCCCGACACCCACACACACTCACAGCCACAGCCACACAAACCCACCCACACACCGACACGCACACACCCAAACCCACCCACACACCCACCCACACACCCACACACCCACACACCCACACACCCACACCTACCCACCCACACACCCACCCACACACCCACCCACAGCCCCACCCACAGCCCCACACACCCACACACCCACACCTACCCACCCACACACCCACACACCCACACACCCACACACCCACACACCCACACCTACCCACCTACCCACCCACACACCCACACACCCACACACCCACCCACACCCACCCACACCCACCCACACACCCACCCACACCCACACACCCACCCACACACCCACCCACAGCCCCACCCCCACACACACACCCACCCACGCACACCCACATGCGCACCCACACGCGCACCCACACGCGCACCCACATGCACACCCACACACGCACACATATACCCCGATACCCACACACACCCACAACCACACGCACACACCCACACACACACCCAAACCCGCACACCGACACACACACACCCATACCCCCACACACCGCCACACACACACCCACACACACACCCATACCCCCACACACACACACACACCCTCACACCCCCACACACCACCACACACACACCCGCACACACACCCAAACCCGCACACACACATACCCACACCCACACGCCCACCCACACACACACACACCCACACCCCCACCCACACACACACACCCACAGACACACCCAGACACACACACACAGACACACCCACAGACACACCCACCCAATCCCACACGCACCTACACCCACACACCCACACACGCATCCACACACCCACACACGCATCCACACCCCCACACACCAACACACCCACACACCCACACACCCACACACATTCTCCAGACCCCACTATTCCTACTTTACAATGATTATATTTTCATGACACTATGGAAAAGAACAAAGGGCAACTCAGAGTAAAAATAATGAACTTTGGAAAAAACAACTTCCATGTGATGAGGACAGATTTGGCTCAGGGAAATTTGCACCAAAAATTGGCAGCAAAAACTGCAACGAACAACAGGCCTTTAAAGGAGAAATGTTTTTATCCATTCACAGGATGTGAGCTTTGCTGGCTGGGCCAGTATTTATTGCCCATCCCTAGTTGCCCCTTGAGAAGGTGGGGGTGAGCTGCCTTCTTGAACCATTGCAGTCCATGTGGAGTAGGCACACCCACAGTGCTGTTAGGGATGGAATTCCAGGATTTTGACCCAGTGACAGTGAAGGAACAGTGATATATTTCTAAGTCAGGATGGTGAGTGACTTGGAGGGGAACTTCCAGGTGGTGGTGTTCCCATCTATCTGCTGCCCTTGTCCTTCTAGATGGTAGTGGTCATGGGTTTGGAAGGTGCTGTTGAAGGAGCCTTGGTGAATTCCTGCAGTGCATCTTGTAGGTGGTACACACTGCTGCTGGTGGTGGAGGGAGTGAATGTTTGTGGATGTGGTGCCAATCAAGCGGGGCTGCTTTGTCCTGGATGGTGTTGAGCTTCTTGAGTGTTGTGGGAGCTGCACTCATCCAGGCAAGTGGGGAGTATTCCATCACACTCCTGACTTGTGCCTTGTAGATGGTGGACAGGCTTTGGGAGTCAGGAGGAGATTGGATAAAGTTGAGGTACATCCCCACTAGTGGGAAAGGCAGGACAAACAAATCAAGAGCTCCCTTGGTGCCCTCCCCTCCTTCATTAATACTGCTATTTCTACTGAAGAGTTTTGGATTCCCTTTGACATTAGCTGCTGTTCTCACCTGCATTATCAGCTGAACGTCTGTCATACACACATCCTCTTTCTATATCAATTTACTCTCTACCTCTTTCCTCATTCAGGGAAATGAATCGATGTGCTAACTTTTTGTTTTTCCTGTACCTGAACACCCAGACACCCAGATCCCTCTGCACCACAGCATTCTGCAGTCTCTCTCCATTTAAGTAATAATCTGTTTTATTATTCTTCCTACCAAAGTGGACAAGTTCACTTTTTCCAACATTATACTCCACCTGACAATTTTTTCCCACTCATTTAAATCATCTCTATCCCTTTGCAGACTCTTTCTATCCTCCTCACAACTTGCTTTCCTACCAATCTTTGTATCATCAGCAAATTTAGCTACAATACAGTCTGTCCCTTATCCAAGTCATTAAAGTAGGTTATAAACATAGCTGTTAGACTGGGTCTGTGCCAGGTGGTGAGGGAACCAACAAGAGGGAAAAACATACCCGACCTCACCCTCACCAACCTGCCTGCTGCAGATGCACCTGTCCATGACAGTATCGGTAGGAGTGACCACCACACAGTCATTGTGAAGACGAAGTTCCACCTTCACCTTGAGGATACCCTCCATCGTGTTGTGTGGCATAACTGAATGGGACAGATTTCAAACAGATCTAGTAACTCAAGACTGGGCATCCATGAGGTGCTGTGGGCCATCAGCAGCAGCAGAATTGTACTCAAACACAATCTGTAACCTCATGGCCCAGCATATCCCCCACTCTACCATTACCATCAAGCCAGGGGATCAACCCTGGTTCAATGAAGAGCGCAGGAGGGCATGTCAGGAGCAGCACCAGGCATACCTAAAAATGAGGTGTCAACCTGGTGAAGCTATAACACAGGATTACTTGCATATCAAACAGCATAAGCAGCAAGTGATAGACAGAGCTAAGCGATCCCATAACCAACTGATCAGATCTAAGCTCTGCAGTCCTGCCACATCCAGTCGTGAATGTTGGTGGACAATTAAACAACTCACTGGGGGAGGAGGCTCCACAAATATCCCCATCCTCAATGATGGAGGTGCCCAGCACATCAGTGCAAGAGATAAGGCTGAAGCATTAGCTACAATCTTCAGCCAGAAGTGCCGAGTGGATGATCCATCTCAGCCTCCTCCGCAGATCCCCAGCATCACAGATGCCAATCTTCAGCAAATTCAATTCACTTCGTGTGATATCAAGAAACAGCTGAAGGCACTGGATACTGCAAAGGCTATGGGCCCTGACAATATTCCGGCAATTGTACTGAAGACTTGTGTTCCAGAACTTGCCGCACCCCTATCCAAGCTGTTCCAGTACAGCTACAACACTGACATCTACCCGGCTATGTGGAAAATTGCCCAGGTCTGTCCTGTACACAAAAAGCAGGACAAATCCAACCCGGTCAATTACCGCCCCATCAGTCCATTCTCCATCATCAGGAAAGTAATGGAAGGGATCATCAACAGTGCTATCAAGCAGCACTTGCTTAGCTATAACCAGCTCACTGACGCCCAGTTTGGGTTCTGCCAGGGTCACTCTGCTCCTGACCTCATTACAGCCTTGGTTCAAACATGGACAAAAGAACTGAATTCCCGAGGTGAGGTGAGAGTGACTGCCCTTGACATCAAGGCAGCATTTGACCGAGTGTGGCATCAAGGAGCCCTAGCAACACTGGAGTCAATGGGAATCAGGGGGAAAACTCTCCACTGGTTAGAGTCATATCTAGCACAAAGGAAGATGGTTGTGGTTGTTGGAGGTCAGTCATCTCAGCTCCAGGACATCACTGCAGGAGTTCCTCAGGGTAGTGTCCTCGTTTCAACCATCTTCAGCTGCTTCATCAATGACCTTCCTTCCATCATAAGGTCAGAAGTGGGGATGTTCGCTGATGATTGCACAATGTTCAGCACCATTCGTGACTCCTCAGATACTGAAGCAGTCCATGTCCAAATGCAGCAAGACCTGGACAATATCCAGGCTGGAGCTGAGAAGTGGCAAGTAACATTCACACCACACAAGTGTCAGGCAATGACCATCTCCAACAAGAGAGAATCTAATCATCTCCACTTGATGTTCAATGGCATTAACATCACTGAATCCCCCACTATCAACATCCTCGGGGTTACCATCGACCAGAAACTGAACAGGACTAGCCATATAAATACTGTGACTACAAGAGCAGGTCAGAGATTAGGAATCATGCAACAAGTAACTCACCTCCTGACTCCCCAAAGCCTGTCCACCATCTACAAGGCACAAGTCAGGAGTGTGATGGAATACTCCCCACTTGCCTGGATGAGTGCAGCTCCCACAACACTCAAGAAGCTCAACACCATTCAGGACAAAGCAGCCGCTTGATTGGCACCACATCCACAAACATTCACTCCCTCCACCACTGACACACAGTAGCAGCAGTGTGTACCATCTACAAGATGCACTGCAGGAATTCACCAAGGCTCCTTATACAGCACCTTCCAAACCCACGACCACTACCATCTAGAAGGACAAGGGCAGCTGATAGATGGGAACACCACTACCTGGAAGTTCCCCTCCAAGTCACTCACCATCCTGACTTGGAAATATAATACCGTTCCTTCACTGTCGCTGGGTCAAAATCCTGGGACTCCCTCCCTAACATCACAGTGGGTGTACCTACACCACATGGACTGCAGTGGTTCAAGAAGGCAGCTCACCACCACCTTCTCAAGGGCAACTAGGGATGGGTAATAAATGCTGGTCTAGCCAGTGAAGCCCAGATCCTGTAAATTAGATTTTTTTAAAAAGTGGGCAAAGGTGAAATTATTCATTTTGGCATGAAGAATAAAAGAGAAGCTTATTATCTAAATGGTGAGAGATTGCAGAGCTCTGAGATTCAGAGGGATCTGGGTGTCCTAGTGCATGAATCACAAAAGGTTAGTGTGCAGGTACAGCAGGTAATTAGGAAAGCTGATAGAATGTTATCATTTACTGTGAGGGGAATTGAATATAAAAGTAGGGAGGTTATGCTTCAGTTACACAGGCATTGATGAGACCACATCTGGAGCATTGTGTACAGTATTGGTCTCCTTATTTAAGGAAGGATGTAAATGTGTTAGAAGCAGTTCAGAGAAGGTTTACCAGATTAATACCAGGAATGGGCAGTAGTCTTATGAGGAAAGGCTGGACAGGTTAGATTTCTATCCACTGGAGTTCAGAAGAGTAAGAGGCAACTTGATTGAAACCTTCAAGATCCTGAGGGTCCTTGACAGGGAGGGTGTGGAGAGAATGTTTCCCCTTGTGGGAGAATCTAGAACTAGGGGTCACTGTTTAAAAATAAGGGGTCGCTCATATAAAACAGAGATAAGGAGAAATGTTTTTTCTCTCAGAGAGTTGTGAGTCTTTGGAACTCTCTTCCTGAAAAGGTGGTGGAAGCAGAGTCTTTGAATATTTTTAAGACACAGGTGGATAGATCCGTCCCTCCCTATGTTTATCACATCCAATACTTCACACTCCTCCTCTTTTACTCTGCCTCTTCTCTTAAGACAGATGTAAAGTATTCATTAAGAACCATACCCACTTCCTCTGCCTCTACACACAGGTGACCTTTATTGTCTTTTATGGGCCCTACTCTTTCCTTAGTTATTCTCTTACTCTTAATGTATTGATAAAACATCTTTGGGTTCTCCTTGATTTTTGCCAATATTCTTTCATGCCCTCTCACTGATTTCCAAATTTCCTTTTTGATTTCACCCCTCCTCTTTCTGTACTCCTCTCAGCTTCCTGTAGTGTTGAGCTCCCAGTGTCTGATATAAGCTTTCCTTTTCTGCCTCTTGCTCTGTAATCTCCGTGACATCCAGGGGGCATTAGATTTGGCCATCGCACCCTTTTTCTTTGTGGGAACATGTTTACCCTGAACTCCTTGAATCTCCCCTGTGATTGTCTCCCACTGCTCTGACACTGATTTACCTTCAAGAAGCCGTTTCCAGTCCACACTTACTAAATCACTTCTCAGCTTAGTAAAATTGGCCTTGCCTCAATTTAGAACTTTAACTCATGTTTAATCTTTATCCTTTTCCATAATTATATTAAAACTAACTGATTTATGATCACTGCCACCTAAATGCTCCTCCCACTGTCACTCCTCCCGCCGGCCCAGCTTCATTCACTAAAGCTAAATCCAGAACTGCCTCCTCTCTTTGTTGGACTTGCTACATACGAGCCAAAAAGGTTTGTCTGAATGCAGCTTAAGAATTCTGTTCCCTTCATTCCTTTCACACTAAAACTACCCCAGTTAAAACTGCAGCAGTTAAAATTCCCTATTATAACTGTCTTACTGTTTTTTGCATTTCTCAGAGTTACCTACATCTTTGCTCTTCTATCTCCCTCTGACTGTTTGGGGCTCTGTAGTTCACCCCCAGTAGTGTGACTGCCCCTTTTTTGTTCCTAAGCTCAATCCATATGGGCCTCAATCGATGACCCTTCAGACGTTCCATCCCTTCCTCGCAGCTGTAATTGTTTCTTTCACCAAAATTGCTACCTTTTTATTCGCTACCCACCCGCATCTTATCTGAAATCCCTGAGCCAGGAATGTTGAGCTGCCATTCCTGTTCCTCCTCCCGCCATGTTTCTGGAATAGTTCTGATCTCACACTGCTCTGTTCCTATCTGTGCCCTCAGCTTGTCTGCATTATTTGCTACATCCCTTTACATATCCTTCAGCACCTGCCAAACTCTCCTTTTCATTTTCTATGTTTCGTCTGCCTTCCAGACTCACTCACTGATTGCCTGCCGTCCATTACCATTTCGGATTTTTCCCCGTCCGAGTCCACCCTCAGGATCCCCCCCACCTGCCAAACTAATTTAAACTACCACCCTGCCCCCCGACCAAACAGCCCCAGCAAACCTCCCAGCAAGGGTATTTGTCCCAGCCCCATCTAGGTGCAAATAGCCTGGCTGGTACTGACCCCACCTCCCCCAGAACCACCCCCAATGCCCCAGGAATCTGAATCCCTCCCTCATGTACCATCTCTCCAGCTTCACATCCATCAGCTCTGACCTCCTGATTCTGTGCTCACTAACACGTGGCACTGGGAATAACCTGGAGATTATTAACCCTGAGGTTCTGCTTTTTAAAGACGTTCCTAATTCCTTGAACTCTGCCTGCAGGATCTCATCCTTTTTTTCTAACTATGTCATTGGCACTGATGAGGGTCACGACTTCTGGGTGTTCACCCTAACCCCTCCAGAATGTTCTGCAGCCGCTCAGTGACATCCTTGATCCAGGCACCAGGGAGGCAACTTCCCAATCCTGAATTCACATCTGCAGCCACAGAAACACCTGTCTGCTCCATAACTACTGAATCACCTGTCACCATTGCTCTTTCAGTCTTCCTTGTACCCTCTGTGCAATTGAGCCCCACCCTGTGGTGCTATGGACAGGGCTCTGGCTGCACTCCCCAGATGAACCATTACACCTCATTTGTATTCAGAACATGTTGGAGTTGTACAGAACCTTGGCTAGGCCACAGCTGGAGCACTGTGTGCAGTTCTGGTCGCCACATTATAGGAAGGATGTGATTGCACTGGAGGGGGTGCAGAGGAGATTCACCAGGATGTTGCCTGGGATGAAACATTTAAGTTATGAAGAGAGGTTGGATAGACTTGGGTTGTTTTTGTTGGAGCAGAGAAGACTGAGGGGCGACCTGATCGAGGTGTACAAGATTGTGAGGGCATGGACAGGGTGGATAGGGAGCAGCTGTTCCCCTTAGTTGAAGGGTCAATCACAAGGGG
This sequence comes from Carcharodon carcharias, assembly GCF_017639515.1. Taxonomy (NCBI): domain Eukaryota; kingdom Metazoa; phylum Chordata; class Chondrichthyes; order Lamniformes; family Lamnidae; genus Carcharodon; species Carcharodon carcharias. The sequence continues at coordinate 198,866,158 of NC_054472.1, forward strand.
ACATAAGTTCAAGGTGAGGGGCAGGAGGTTTAGGGGGGATGTGAGGGAAAGATTTTTTACCCAGAGGGTGGTGACGGTCTGGAATGCGCTGCCTGGGAGGGGGTGGAGGTGGGTTGCCTCACATCCTTTAAAAAGTACCTGGATGAGCACTTGGCACATCATAACATTCAAGGCTATGGGCTAAGTGCTGGTAAATGGGATTAGGGAGGTAGGTCAGGTGTTTCTCATGTGTCGGTGTAGACTCGACAGGCCGAAGGGCCTCTTCTGCACTATGATTCTGTGATTCTGTGAACTGAATATTGGTCAGAGAGTAAGACACACTCAGGGGATTCCTGAACGAAGTGCCTGTTCCTTTTTGACCACCCCTTTCCTCTCTCTCTGCATAATTTTAAGCTGTGCAGTGACCACATCTATAAACATGCTACCCATGTAGCTCTCAGCCTCATGGATGCAGTGACACCAGCTGCTGCCTCAAGTTCCAAAACCCAGAGCTTAAGCTGCTGTAATTGATGACACCGCCTGCACAAATTGTCATCCAGGACACGGTAAGTGTCCTGGAGTTCCCACATTGCACAGGACGTTCACTCTCGTGGTTGGAGCAACCCTGACATTATTTTATTTATTAATTAATAACCTTAGTACTGCCAATAAACCTTACTACTGGCAAGAAACACGATGACATCCAGCTCTACCTCACCACCACCTCTCTCGACTTCTCCACTGCTGCTAAATTATCAGACTGCTTATCCAACGTTCCGAATTGAAGGAGCAGAAATTTCCCTCAACTAAATACTGGAAAAATTGAAGCCATTAGTTTTGGACCCCACTCTAAACACTGTTCCTAGCTATTAACGCCATACACCTCCCTTTTCTGAGGCTAACCCTATCTGTTTGCAACCTTATGGTCACATTCAACCCTGAGATGAGATTCTGACCTCACTAAGACGCCTTTTTCCAGCTCTGTAATATTGTCCAACCTTTCCCTGCCTCAGCTAATCACAGAATCACAGTACAGAAGAGGCCCTTCGGCCCATCGAGTCTGCACCGACACATGAGATACTGACCTATCTAACTTATCCCGTTTACCAGCACTTGGCCCATAACCTTGAATGTTATGATGTGCCAAGTGCTCATCCAGGTACTTTTTAAAGGATGTGAGGCAACCCACCTCCACCACCCTCCCAGGCAGCGCATTCCAGACCCTCACCACCCTCTGGGTAAAAAAGTTTCTCCTCACATCCCCCCTAAACCTCCTGCCCCTCACCTTGAATTCATGTCCCCTCGTGACTGACCCTTCAACTAAGGGGAACAGCTGCTCCCTATTCACCCTGTCCATGCCCCTCATAATCTTGTACACCTCGATCAGGTCGCCCCTCAGTCTTCTCTGCTCCAACGAAAACAACCCAAGTCTATCCAACCTCTCTTCATAGCTTAAATGTTTCATCCCAGGCAACATCCTGGTGAATCTCCTCTGCACCCCCTCCAGTGCAATCACATCCTTCCTATAATGTGGCGACCAGAACTGCACACAGTACTCCAGCTGTCCATCACTCACGCTTTTTCATTTCTTTTCTGTGTATTTCAGAACTCTGAAAATCCCCAGCCACAAATCGTTCAGCTGGAATCCTATGATTCTCTGCTTGCTGAAGAGGACCTGCCAACTGACATGCTGAGCTGCTACTCTGTGCCACAGGAGTCCGCAGGGGCCCTCACTCACAGAGGAGAATCGGAAACCGGGAGCCAAGAGTGCCTGTACCCAGCCCAGCTGTGCGCTGCAGAACGACGCTTCTCTCTGCCAGAACAGCTGGACAGACAGAACCCTCAGAGATACTCATCCACCCCTGGCAGATAATGGAGTGGTCCCTGCCCACTCTCAGACAGATCACAGCTCAGTTACTGAGCTGGTCAAACATGAGGCGCAGGATCTTAAACACTGTCCCTGAGAAAGAACTGTTCCAATTTACTGTTGGCTGGAGAGGGAAGATTAAAAATCCAACAGAACCCCCCCTGCCCTCCACAAGTGACTGTGAATCAGCATGTCCGGTTTGTGTGAAGACATCAGAGAGGAACAACCCCCTGAGGTCCTGCAGCTCAGGAACTCCGTCCAACTCCCCTCTCACAGTGCATTGCAGCAGGGACTTCTAACATTGCGTGGGGGACTGAGTGAGGGTTAGCTGGACTAACAGGAACTGCAGTGCAGAGGAAACGACAGCCTGAATCACAGAATCACAGAGTTGTTTCACTGCAGAAGGAGGCTATTCGGCCCATCATGTCTGCGCCTCCTCTCTGAATGAGCAACTCACCTAGTTCCAGAACTGCCACTTGCTTGGGGAAGGCCAGTCTGACGCAGCTGGGGGACTATCACATCACACACATACTTCCTGAGTTTCACTTCCAAACCTTGTCCAGTCACGGCTGAGTGACAGTGATTAGCATCACTTCAGCTTTGAGGAGCTGTGTGTGCAGAGCTTGGGAAAGGGGGAGTTTGTAAGGGAAGGACGTGTGGGGAAAGAGTGGGATCCCACTGAGGGTCTGTATGCTCGAGACAATCCAACACACAGTGGAATCAGGTAAATGGATGTGACGATATTCAGTTATAATAAATCACAATGCACAAAATAAACAGGTGCATTCTGCCTCCTGCCCTCGTTCACTGTGAACGGACCTAGTGACACACTCGCCCAGTGTTAATGAGGACTCTGACACACTCGGCCAGTGCTAATGGGGACTCTGACACACTCGCCCAGTGTCAATGGGGACTCTGACACAATCGGCCAGTGCTAATGGGGACTCTGACACACTCACCCAGTGTTAATGGGGACTCTGACACACTCGGCCAGTGTCAATGGGGACTCTGACACACTCGCCCAGTGTTAATGAGGACTCTGACACACTCGCCCAGTGTCAATGGGGACTCTGACACACTCGGCCAGTGCTAATGGGGACTCTGACACACTCGCCCATTGTTAATGGGGACTCTGACACACTCGCCCAGTGCTAATGGGGACTATGACACACTCGCCCAGTGTTATTTGGGACTGTGACACACTCGCCCAGTGCTAATGGGGACTCTGACACACTCACCCAGTGTTAATGGGGACTCTGACACACTTACTCAGTGTTAATGGGGACTCTGACACACTCGCCCAGTGTTAATGGGGACTATGACACACTCGTCCAGTGTTAATGGGGACTCTGACACACTCGTCAGTGTTAATGGGCACTCTGACACACTCGTCAGTGTTAATGGGGACTCTGACACACTCGCCCAGTGTCAATGGGGACTCTGACACACTCGCCCAGTGTCAGTGGGGACTCTGACACACTCGCCCAGTGTCAATGAGGACTCTGACACACCCGCCCAGTGCTAATGGGGACTCTGACACATTCGCCCAGTGTTAATGGGGACTCTGACACACTCGCCCGGTGTTAATGGGGACTCTGACACACTCGCCCAGTGTTAATGAGGACTCTGACACACTCGCCCAGTGTTATTTGGGACTGTGACACACTCGCCCAGTGCTAATGGGGACTCTGACACACTCACCCAGTGTTAATGGGGACTCTGACACACTTACTCAGTGTTAATGGGGACTCTGACACACTCGCCCAGTGTTAATGGGGACTATGACACACTCGTCCAGTGTTAATGGGGACTCTGACACACTCGTCAGTGTTAATGGGCACTCTGACACACTCGTCAGTGTTAATGGGCACTCTGACACACTCGCCCAGTGTTAATGGGGACTCTGACACACTCGTCAGTGTTAATGGGGACTCTGACACACTCGCCCAGTGTCAATGGGGACTCTGACACACTCGCCCAGTGTCAATGGGGACTCTGACACACTTGCCCAGTGTCAATGAGGACTCTGACACACCCGCCCATTGCTAATGGGGACTCTGACACATTCGCCCAGTGTTAATGGGGACTCTGACACACTCGCCCAGTGTTAATGGGCACTCTGACACACTCGCCCAGTGTCAATGGGGACTCTGACACACTCGCCCAGTGTCAATGGGGACTCTGACACACCCGCCCAGTGCTAATGGGGACTCTGACACATTCGCCCAGTGTTAATGGGGACTCTGACACACTCGCCCAGTGTTAATGGGCACTCTGACACACTCGTCCAGTATTAATGGGGACTCTGACACACTTGTCCTGTATCAATGGGGACTATGACACACTTGTGGAGTTTTAATGGGAACTGACACATTTGTCCAGTGTTAATGGGGACTCTGACACACTCGCCCAGTGTTAATGGGGTCTATGACACACTCGTCCAGTATTAATGGGGATTGTGACACACTCGCTCAGTGTTAATGGGAACTCTGACACACTCGTCCAGTGTTAATGGGGACTATGACACACTCGTCCAGTATTAATGAGGACTGTGACACACTCTCCAGTGTTAATGGGGACTCTGACACACTCGCCCAGTGTTAATGGGGACTCTGACACACTCGTCCAGTATTAATGGGGACTGTGACACACTCGTCTAGTATTAATGGGGACTGTGACACACTCTCCCGTGTTAATGGGGACTATGACACACTCGCCCTGTGTTAAAGGCTACTCTGACACACTCGCCCAATGTTTTTGGGGATTGTGACACTCTCACCCAGTGTTAATTGGGACTGTGACACACTCAGCCAGACAGCTCACTAGCAACTTTGGAAAGCAACGTTTCAGTATCTGTGTTGTTTTTGAATCTGTGCCCCAGTTGTCAGTTTTGGTGTGAATGTTCTCAAAGCCCTTTATCTTCCCTAACTACCAATTATCTTCAGAGATTTGTTGTTTTTCAAACTGTTGTCTGATAATAATGGACAATTAAACTGGGGAGGGAACTGAGTGAGATTTGGAACATTTTTAATGAGATTGTAGTTTCTGGAATGTAAGTTAAAAATGCTTCAAAAGCCATGGCAGGAACATGTGACTTGGTGTGGGAGTGAATCGGAATCTCCCAATCCAGCTCAGATCACACATCTATTGGGGAATGGAAACAGGCTGAAGAACAACATCGATCATTTCTCTGACGCCCTTTGCAACTTCACAATGTTCCCAAATGCTTTACACCAGCAAAGGAAATGCAGCAGTAAGAGACCACACACACCAGTCTGAGAATGAGCCGATAATCTACTTTTAATAATGACGTTTCAGAAATAAATATTGGCCAGGACACTGTTGTCAACTCAGAAAGTGCGCCACTCCCTCAGTACTGACCCTCCAACAGTGCGGCTCTCCCTCAGTACTGACCCTCTGACAGTGCAGCACTCCCTCAGTACTGACCCTCTGACAGAGCAGCACTCCCTCAGTACTGACCCTCTGACAGTGCAGCACTCCCTCAGTACTGACCCTCTGACAGTGCAGCACTCCCTCAGTACTGACCCTCTGACAGTGCAGCACTCCCTCAGTACTGACCCTCTGACAGTGCAGCACTCCCTCAGTACTGACCCTCCAACATTGAGGCACTCCCTCTCAAACCTGTGGATTGAGACTTGCATCCACAGCCACCAGATTCAATGATGGTGATTTCATTGTTAGAGGTCAGTCATCTCAGCTCCAGGACATCACTGCAGGAGTTCCTCAGGGTAGTGTCCTCGGCCCAACCATCTTCAGCTGCTTCATCAATGACCTTCCTTCCATCATAAGATCAAAAGTGGGGATGTTCGCTGATGATTGCACAATGTTCGGCACCATTCACCACTCCTCAGATACTGAAGCAGCCCATATCCAAATGCAGCAAGACCTGGACAATATCCAGGCTTGGGCTGACAAGTGGCAAGTAACATTCACACCACACAGGTGCCAGGCAATGACCATCTCCAACAAGAGAGAATCCAACCATCGCCCCTTGATGTTCAATGGCATTACCATCACTGAATCCCCCACTATCAACATCCTGGGGGTTACCATTGATCAGAAACTGAACTGGACTAGCCATATAAATACTGTGGCTACAAGAGCAGGTCAAAGGCTGGGAATCGTGCGATGAGTAACTCACCTTCTGACTCCCCAAAGCCTTTCCACCATCCACAAGGCACAAATAAGGAGTGTGATGGAATACTCCCCACTTGCCTGGATGAGTGCAGCTCCCACAACACTCAAGAAGCTCGACACCATCCAGGACCAAGCAGCCCCACTTGATTGGCACCACATCCACAAACATTCACTCCCTTCTCCACCGACGCACAGTAGCAGCAGTGTGTACCATCTACATGATACACTGCAGGAATTCACCAAGTCTTCTTAAACAGCACCTTCCAAATCCACAACCACTACCACCTAGAAGGACAAGGGCAGCAGACACATGGGGAACACCACCACCTGGAAGTTCCCCTCCGAGTCACTCACCATCCTGACTTTGAAATATATCGCCGTTTCTTCACTGTCGCTGGGTCAAAGTCCCTCCCTAACAGCACTGTGGGTGTACCTACACCACATGGACTGCAGCGGTTCAGGAAGGCAGCTCACCTCCACCTTCTCAAGGGCAATTAGGGATGGGCAATAAATGCTGGCCCAGCCAGTGACACCCACATCCTGTGAATGGATACAAAATGCCCCAGGGATTCCCAGCAGATGGAAACTCACCTGGTTGATCAATCCTCTCTGTGATTGGCTGTGGTATTTTTGTGATGTAAACGTGTTACCATATCAACATCACTGCAGGAAGTGCCAATCAGAACGTAGATTCAGTAACTTCTGTATTGTGAAGCTGCTGTCCTTGTGTTCTTAAAATGATGCCTATTCATCACCACCCTCACCCTCTAACTCTCCTAAACCACCCTCACCCTCTAGCTCTCCTAAACCACCCTCACCTTCTAACTCTCCTAAACCACCCTCACCCTCTAACTCTCCTAAACCACCCTCACCTTCTAACTCTCCTAAACCACCCTCACCCTCTCTAACTCTCCTAAACCACCCTCACCCTCTAACTCTCCTAAACCACCCTCACCCTCTAACTCTCCTAAACCACCCTCACCCTCTCTAACTCTCCTAAACCACCCTCACCCTCTCTAACTCTCCTAAACCACCCTCACCCTCTAACTCTCCTAAACCACCCTCACCCTCTAGCTCTCCTAAACCACCCTCACCCTCTAACTCTCCTAAACCACCCTCACCCTCTCTAACTCTCCTAAACCACCCTCACCCTCTCTAACTCTCCTAAACCACCCTCACCCTCTCTAACTCTCCTAAACCACCCTCACCCTCTAACTCTCCTAAACCACCCTCACCCTCTAACTCTCCTAAACCACCCTCACCCTCTCTAACTCTCCTAAACCACCCTCACCCTCTCTAACTCTCCTAAACCACCCTCACCCTCTCTAACTCTCCTAAACCACCCTCACCCTCTAACTCTCCTAAACCACCCTCACCCTCTCTAACTCTCCTAAACCACCCTGACCCTCTCTAACTCTCCTAAATCACCCTCACCCTCTCTAACTCTCCTAAACCACCCTCACCCTCTAACTCTCCAAAACCACCCTCACCCTCTCTAACTCTCCTAAACCACCCTGACCCTCTCTAACTCTCCTAAACCACCCTCACCCTCTAACTCTCCTAAACCACCCTGACCCTCTCTAACTCTCCTAAACCACCCTCACCCTCTAACTCTCCTAAATCACCCTCACCCTCTCTAACTCTCCTAAACCAGACTCACCCTCTAACTCTCCAAAACCACCCTGACCCTCTCTAACTCTCCTAAACCACCCTCACCCTCTAACTCTCCAAAACCACCCTCACCCTCTAACTCTCCTAAACCACCCTCAACCTCTCTAACTCTCCTAAACCACCCTCACCCTCTCTAACTCTCCTAAACCACCCTCACCCTCTCTAACTCTCCTAAACCACCCTCACCCTCTCTAACTCTCCTAAACCACCCTCACCCTCTCTAACTCTCCTAAACCACCCTCACCCTCTAACTCTCCAAAACCACCCTGACCCTCTCTAACTCTCCTAAACCACCCTCACCCTCTCTAACTCTCCTAAATCACCCTCACCCTCTAACTCTCCTAAACCACCCTCACCCTCTCTAACTCTCCTAAACCACCCTCACCCTCTAACTCTCCTAAACCACCCTCACCCTCTAACTCTCCTAAACCACCCTCACCCTCTCTAACTCTCCTAAACCACCCTCACCCTCTAACTCTCCTAAACCACCCTCACCTTCTAACTCTCCAAAACCACCCTCACCCTCTCTAACTCTCCTAAACCACCCTCACCCTCTAACTCTCCTAAACCACCCTCACCCTCTAACACTCCTAAACCACCCTCACCCTCTAACTCTCCTAAACCACCCTCACCCTCTCTAACTCTCCTAAACCACCCTCACCCTCTAACTCTCCTAAACCACCCTCACCCTCTAACTCTCCTAAACCACCCTCACCCTTTCTAACTCTCCTAAACCACCCTCACCCTCTAACTCTCCTAAACCACCCTCACCCTCTAACTCTCCTAAACCACCCTCACCCTCTCTAACTCTCCTAAACCACCCTCACCCTCTCTAACTCTCCTAAACCACCCTCACCCTCTCTAACTCTCCTAAACCACCCTCACCTTCTAACTCTCCAAAACCACCCTCACCCTCTCTAACTCTCCTAAACCACCCTCACCCTCTAACTCTCCTAAACCACCCTCACCCTCTAACACTCCTAAACCACCCTCACCCTCTAACTCTCCTAAACCACCCTCACCCTCTCTAACTCTCCTAAACCACCCTCACCCTCTAACTCTCCTAAACCACCCTCACCCTCTAACTCTCCTAAACCACCCTCACCCTCTAACTCTCCTAAACCACCCTCACCCTCTAACTCTCCTAAACCACCCTCACCTTCTAACTCTCCAAAACCACCCTCACCCTCTCTAACTCTCCTAAACCACCCTCACCCTCTAACTCTCCTAAACCACCCTCACCCTCTAACTCTCCTAAACCACACTCACCCTCTCTAACTCTCCTAAACCACCCTCACCCTCTAACTCTCCAAAACCACCCTCACCCTCTAACTCTCCCAAACCACCCTCACCCTCTCTAACTCTCCTAAACCACCCTCACCCTCTAACTCTCCTAAACCACCCTCACCCTCTAACTCTCCTAAACCACCCTCACCCTCTAACTCTCCTAAACCACCCTCACCCTCTAACTCTCCTAAACCACCCTCACCTTCTACCTCTCCTAAACCACCCTCACCCTCTAACTCTCCTAAACCACCCTCACCCTCTAACTCTCCTAAACCACCCTCACCTTCTAACTCTCCAAAACCACCCTCACCCTCTCTAACTCTCCTAAACCACCCTCACCCTCTAACTCTCCAAAACCACCCTCACCCTCTAACTCTCCTAAACCACCCTCACCCTCTAACACTCCTAAACCACCCTCACCCTCTAACTCTCCTAAACCACACTCACCCTCTAACTCTCCTAAACCACCCTCACCCTCTAACTCTCCTAAACCACACTCACCCTCTAACTCTCCTAAACCACCCTCACCCTCTAACTCTAATATACCACCCTCACCCTCTCTAACTCTCCTAAACCACCCTCACCCTCTAACTCTCCTAAACCACCCTCACCCTCTCTAACTCTCCTAAACCACCCTCACCCTCTCTAACTCTCCTAAACCACCCTCACCCTCTCTAACTCTCCTAAATCACCCTCACCCTCTAACTCTCCTAAACCACCCTCACCCTCTAACACTCCTAAACCACCCTCACCCTCTAACTCTCCTAAACCACACTCACCCTCTAACTCTCCTAAACCACCCTCACCCTCTAACTCTCCTAAACCACCCTCACCCTCTAACTCTCCTAAACCACCCTCACCCTCTAACTCTCCAAAACCACCCTCACCCTCTCTAACTCTCCTAAACCACCCTCACCCTCTCTAACTCTCCTAAACCACCCTCACCCTCTAACTCTCCTAAACCACACTCACCTTCTAACTCTCCAAAACCACCCTCACCCTCTCTAACTCTCCTAAACCACCCTCACCCTCTCTAACTCTCCTAAACCACCCTCACCCTCTAACTCTCCTAAACCACCCTCACCCTCTAACTCTCCTAAACCACCCTCTCCCTCTAACTCTCCTAAACCACCCTCACCCTCTCTAACTCTCCTAAACCACCCTCACCCTCTAACTCTCCTAAACCACACTCACCTTCTAACTCTCCAAAACCACCCTCACCCTCTCTAACTCTCCTAAACCACCCTCACCCTCTCTAACTCTCCTAAACCACCCTCACCCTCTAACTCTCCAAAACCACCCTCACCCTCTCTAACTCTCCTAAACCACCCTCACCCTCTCTAACTCTCCTAAACCACCCTCACCCTCTAACTCTCCTAAACCACCCTCACCCTCTAACTCTCCTAAACCACCCTCACCCTCTAACTCTCCTAAACCACCCTCACCCTCTAACTCTCCTAAACCACCCTCACCCTCTAACTCTCCAAAACCACCCTCACCCTCTCTAACTCTCCTAAACCACCCTCACCCTCTCTAACTCTCCTAAACCACCCTCACCCTCTAACTCTCCAAAACCACCCTCACCCTCTCTAACTCTCCTAAACCACCCTCACCCTCTCTAACTCTCCTAAACCACCCTCACCTTCTAACTCTCCTAAACCACCCTCACCCTCTAACTCTCCAAAACCACCCTCACCCTCTAACTCTCCTAAACCACCCTCACCCTCTAACTCTCCTAAACCACCCTCACCTTCTAACTCTCCTAAACCACCCTCACCCTCTCTAACTCTCCTAAACCACCCTCACCCTCTCTAACTCTCCTAAACCACCCTCACCCTCTCTAACTCTCCTAAACCACCCTCACCCTCTAACTCTCCTAAACCACCCTCACCCTCTAACTCTCCAAAACCACCCTCACCCTCTAACTCTCCCAAACCACCCTCACCCTCTAACTCTCCTAAACCACCCTCACCCTCTAACTCTCCTAAACCACCCTCACCCTCTCTAACTCTCCTAAACCACCCTCACCCTCTAACTCTCCTAAACCACCCTCACCCTCTCTAACTCTCCTAAACGACCCTCACCCTCTCTAACTCTCCTAAACCACCCTCACCCCTCTAACTCTCCTAAACCACCCTCACCCTCTCTAACTCTCCTAAAACCACCCTCACCCTCTCTAACTCTCCTAAACCACCCTCACCCTCTAACTCTCCAAAACCACCCTCACCCTCTCTAACTCTCCTAAACCACCCTCACCCTCTCTAACTCTCCTAAACCACCCTCACCCTCTAACTCTCCTAAACCACCCTCACCCTCTAACTCTCCTAAACCACCCTCACCCTCTAACTCTCCTAAACCACCCTCACCCTCTAACTCTCCTAAACCACCCTCACCCTCTAACTCTCCAAAACCACCCCTCACCCTCTCTAACTCTCCTAAACCACCCTCACCCTCTCTAACTCTCCTAAACCACCCTCACCCTCTAACTCTCCAAAACCACCCTCACCCTCTCTAACTCTCCTAAACCACCCTCACCCTCTCTAACTCTCTAAACACCTCACCTTCTAACTCTCCTAAACCACCCTCACCCTCTAACTCTCCTAAACCACCCTCACCCTCTAACTCTCCTAAACCACCCTCACCCTCTAACTCTCCTAAACCACCCTCACCCTCTAACTCTCCTAAACCACCCTCACCCTCTAACTCTCCTAAACCACCCTCACCCTCTAACTCTCCAAAACCACCCTCACCCTCTAACTCTCCTAAACCACCCTCACCCTCTCTAACTCTCCTAAACCACCCTCACACCCTCTAACTCTCCTAAACCACCCTCAACACTCTAACTCTCCTAAACCACCCTCACCCTCTAACTCTCCTAAACCACCCTCACTAACTCTCCTAAACACCCTAACTCTCTCCTAAACCACCCACCTCTAACTCTCCTAAACCACCTCACCCTCTCTAACTCTCCTAAACCACCCTCACCCTCTCTAACTCTCCTAAACCACCTCACCCTCTAACTCTCCTAAACCACCCTCACCTCTAACTCCCAAACCACCCTCACCCTCTAACTCTCCTAAACCACCCTCACCCTCTCTAACTCTCCTAAACCACCCTCACCCCTCTAACTCTCCTAAACCACCCTCACCCTCTAACTCTCCTAAACCACCCTCACCCTCTAACTCTCCTAAACCACCCTCACCCTCTAACTCTCCTAAACCACCCTCACCCTCTAACTCTCCTAAACCACCCTCACCCTCTCTAACTCTCCTAAACCACCCTCACCCTCTCTAACTCTCCTAAACCACCCTCACCCTCTAACTCTCCTAAACCACCCTCACCCTCTAACTCTCCTAAACCACCCTCACCCTTCTAACTCTCCTAAACCACCCTCACCCTCTCTAACTCTCCTAAACCACCCTCACCCTCTAACTCTCCTAAACCACCCTCACCCTCTAACTCTCCTAAACCACCCTCACCCTCTAACTCTCCTAAACCACCCTCACCTCTCTAACTCTCCTAAACCACCCTCACCCTCTAACTCTCCTAAACCACCCTCAACCTCTAACTCTCCTAAACCACCCTCACCCTCTCTAACTCTCCTAAACCCCTCACCCCTAACTCTCCTAAACCACCCTCACCCTCTCTAACTCTCCTAAACCACCCTCACCCTCTAACTCTCCTAAACCACCCTCACCCTCTAACTCTCCTAAACCACCCTCACCCTCTAACTCTCCTAAACCACCCTCACCCTCTAACTCTCCTAAACCACCCTCACCCTCTAACTCTCCAAAACCACCCTCACCCTCTCTAACTCTCCTAAACCACCCTCACCCTCTCTAACTCTCCTAAACCACCCTCACCCTCTCTAACTCTCCTAAACCACCCTCACCCTCTAACTCTCCTAAACCACCCTCACCCTCTAACTCTCCTAAACCACCCTCACCCTCTAACTCTCCTAAACCAACCTCACCCTCTAACTCTCCTAAACCACCCTCACCCTCTCTAACTCTCCTAAACCACCCTCACCCTCTCTAACTCTCCTAAACCACCCTCACCTCTCTAACTCTCCTAAACCACCCTCACCCTCTAACTCTCCTAAACCACCCTCACCCTCTCTAACTCTCCTAAACCACCCTCACCTCTCTAACTCTCCTAAACCACCCTCACCCTCTAACTCTCCTAAACCACCCTCACCCTCTAACTCTCCTAAACCACCCTCACCCTCTAACTCTCCTAAACCACCCTCACCTCTAACTCTCCTAAACCACCCTCACCCTCTAACTCTCCAAACCACCCTCACCCTCTAACTCTCCTAAACCACCCTCACCCTCTCTAACTCTCCTAAACCACCCTCACCCTCTAACTCTCCAAAACCACCCTCACCCTCTCTAACTCTCCTAAACCACCCTCACCCTCTCTAACTCTCCTAAACCACCCTCACCCTCTAACTCTCCTAAACCACCCTCACCCTCTAACTCTCCTAAACCACCCTCACCCTCTAACTCTCCTAAACCACCCTCACCCTCTACTCTCCTAAACCACCCTCACCCTCTAACTCTCCAAAACCACCCTCACCTCTCTAACTCTCCTAAACCACCCTCACCCTCTAACTCTCCTAACCACCCTCACCCTCTAACTCTCCAAAACCACCCTCACTCCTCTAACTCTCCTAAACCACCCTCACCCTCTCTAACTCTCCTAAACCCCCTCACCCTCTCTAACTCTCCTAACCACCTCACCTCTAACTCTCCTAAACCACCCTCACCCTCTCTAACTCTCCTAAACCACCCTCACCCTCTCTAACTCTCCTAAACCACCCTCACCTCTAACTCTCCTAAACCACCCTCACCCTCTAACTCTCCTAAAACCTCCCTCACCCTCTAACTCTCCTAAACCACCCTCACCCTCTAACTCTCCTAAACCACCCTCACCCCTCTAACTCTCCTAACCACCCGCACCCTCTCTAACTCTCCTAAACCACCCTCACCCTCCTAACTCTCCTAAACCACCCGCACCTCTCTAACTCTCCTAAACCACCCTCACCCTCTAACTCTCCTAAACCACCCTCACCCTCTAACTCTCCTAAACCACCCTCACCCTCTAACTCCCAAACCACCCTCACCCTCTAACTCTCCTAAACCACCCTCACCCTCTCTAACTCTCCTAAACCACCCTCACCCTCTCTAACTCTCCTAAACCACCCTCACCCTCTAACTCTCCTAAACCACCCTCACCCTCTAACTCTCCTAAACCACCCTCACCCTCTAACTCTCCTAAACCACACTCACCTTCTAACTCTCCAAAACCACCCTCACCCTCTCTAACTCTCCTAACCACCCTCACCCCTCTCTAACTCTCCTAAACCACCCTCACCCTCTAACTCTCCAAAACCACCCTCACTCCTCTCTAACTCTCCTAAACCACCCTCACCCTCTCTAACTCTCCTAAACCACCCTCACCCTCTAACTCTCCTAAACCACCCTCACCCTCTAACTCTCCTAAACCACCCTCACCCTCTAACTCTCCTAAACCACCCTCACCCTCTAACTCTCCTAAACCACCCTCACCCTCTAACTCTCCAAAACCACCCTCACCCTCTCTAACTCTCCTAAACCACCCTCACCCTCTCTAACTCTCCTAAACCACCCTCACCCTCTAACTCTCCTAAACCACCCTCACCCTCTAACTCTCCTAAACCACCCTCACCCTCTAACTCTCCTAAACCACCCTCACCCTCTAACTCTCCTAAACCACCCTCACCCTCTAACTCTCCTAAACCACCCTCACCCTCTAACTCTCCTAAACCACCCTCACCCTCTAACTCTCCTAAACCACCCTCACCCTCTCTAACTCTCCTAACACCCTCACCTTAACCTCCTAAACCACCCTCACCCTCTAACTCTCAAAACCACCCTCACCCTCTCTAACTCTCCTAAACCACCCTCACCCTCTCTAACTCTCCTAATCCACCCTCACCCTCTAACTCTCCTAAACCACCCTCACCCTCTAACTCTCCTAAACCACCCCTCACCTCTAACTCTCCTAAACCACCCTCACCTCTCTAACTCTCCTAAACCACCCTCACCCTCTAACTCTCCTAAACCACCCTCACCCTCTCTAACTCTCCTAAACCACCCTCACCCTCTAACTCTCCTAAACCACCCTCACCCTCTCTAACTCTCCTAAACCAGCCCTCACCCTCTAACTCTCCAAAACCACCCTCACCCTCTCTAACTCTCCTAAACCACCCTCACCCTCTAACTCTCCTAAAACCACCCTCACCCTCTAACTCTCCTAAACCACCCTCACCCTCTCTAACTCTCCTAAACCACCCTCACCCTCTAACTCTCCTAAACCACCCTCACCCTCTCTAACTCTCCTAAACCACCCTCACCCTCTAACTCTCCTTAAACCACCCTCACCCTCTAACTCTCCTATACCACACTCAACCTCTAACTCTCCTAAACCACCTCACCCTCTACTCTCCCTAAACCACTCTCACCTTCTAACTCTCCAAAACCACCCTCACCCTCTCTACTCTCCTAACCTCCCTCACCCTCTCTAACTCTCCTAACCACCCTCACCCTCTAACTCTCCAAAACACCCTCACCCTCTCTACTCCTCTAAACACCCTCCTCCCTCTCTAACTCTCTAAACCACCCTCTCCCTCTAACTCTCCTAAACCACCCCTCACCCTCTAACCTCTCCTAAACCACCCTCACCCTCAAACTCTCCTAAACCACCCTCCACCTTCTAACACTCCTAAACCACCCTCACCTTCTAACTCTCCTAAACCACCCTCACCCTCTAACTCTCCTAAACCACCCTCCCCCTCTCTAACTCTCCTAAACCACCCCTCACCTCTCTAACTCTCCTAAACCACGCCTCCACCCTCTAACTCTCCAAAACCACCCTCACCCTCTCTAACTCTCCTAAACCACCCTCACCCTCTCTAACTCTCCTAAACCACCCTCACCCTCTAACTCTCCTAAACCACCCTCACCCTCTAACTCTCCTAAACCACCCTCACCCTCTAACTCTCCTAAACCACCCTCACCCTCTAACTCTCCTAAACCACCCTCACCCTCTAACTCTCCTAAACCACCCTCACCCTCTCTAACTCTCCTAAACCACCCTCACCCTCTCTAACTCTCCTAAACCACCCTCACCCTCTAACTCTCCAAAACCACCCTCACCCTCTCTAACTCTCCTAAACCACCCTCACCCTCTCTAACTCTCCTAAACCACCCTCACCCTCTCTAACTCTCCTAAACCACCCTCACCCTCTAACTCTCCTAAACCACCCTCACCCTCTCTAACTCTCCTAAACCACCCTCACCCTCTCTAACTCTCCTAAACCACCCTCACCTTCTAACTCTCCTAAACCACCCTCACCCTCTAACTCTCCAAAACCACCCTCACCCTCTAACTCTCCTAAACCACCCTCACCCTCTAACTCTCCTAAACCACCCTCACCTTCTAACTCTCCTAAACCACCCTCACCCTCTCTAACTCTCCTAAACCACCCTCACCCTCTCTAACTCTCCTAAACCACCCTCACCCTCTCTAACTCTCCTAAACCACCCTCACCTCTAACTCTCCTAAACCACCCTCACCCTCTAACTCTCCAAAACCACCCTCACCCTCTAACTCTCCTAAACCACCCTCACCCTCTAACTCTCCTAAACCACCCTCACCTTCTACCTCTCCTAAACCACCCTCACCCTCTCTAACTCTCCTAAACCACCCTCACCCTCTCTAACTCTCCTAAACCACCCTCACCCTCTCTAACTCTCCTAAACCACCCTCACCCTCTAACTCTCCTAAACCACCCTCACCCTCTAACTCTCCAAAACCACCCTCACCCTCTAACTCTCCCAAACCACCCTCACCCTCTAACTCTCCTAAACCACCCTCACCCTCTCTAACTCTCCTAAACCACCCTCACCCTCTAACTCTCCTAAACCACCCTCACCCTCTAACTCTCCTAAACCACCCTCACCCTCTCTAACTCTCCTAAACCACCCTCACCCTCTCTAACTCTCCTAAACCACCCTCACCCTCTAACTCTCCTAAACCACCCTCACCCTCTCTAACTCTCCTAAACCACCCTCACCCTCTCTAACTCTCCTAAACCACCCTCACCCTCTAACTCTCCAAAACCACCCTCACCCTCTCTAACTCTCCTAAACCACCCTCACCCTCTCTAACTCTCCTAAACCACCCTCACCCTCTAACTCTCCTAAACCACCCTCACCCTCTAACTCTCCTAAACCACCCTCACCCTCTAACTCTCCTAAACCACCCTCACCCTCTAACTCTCCTAAACCACCCTCACCCTCTAACTCTCCAAAACCACCCTCACCCTCTCTAACTCTCCTAAACCACCCTCACCCTCTCTAACTCTCCTAAACCACCCTCACCCTCTAACTCTCCAAAACCACCCTCACCCTCTCTAACTCTCCTAAACCACCCTCACCCTCTCTAACTCTCCTAAACCACCCTCACCTTCTAACTCTCCTAAACCACCCTCACCCTCTAACTCTCCAAAACCACCCTCACCCTCTAACTCTCCTAAACCACCCTCACCCTCTAACTCTCCTAAACCACCCTCACCTTCTAACTCTCCTAAACCACCCTCACCCTCTAACTCTCCTAAACCACCCTCACCCTCTAACTCTCCAAAACCACCCTCACCCTCTCTAACTCTCCTAAACCACCCTCACCCTCTCTAACTCTCCTAAACCACCCTCACCCTCTAGCTCTCCTAAACCACCCTCACCCTCTCTAACTCTCCTAAACCACCCTCACCCTCTAACTCTCCTAAACCACCCTCACCCTCTAACTCTCCTAAACCACCCTTACCCTCTAACTCTCCTAAACCACCCTCACCCTCTCTAACTCTCCTAAACCACCCTCACCCTCTAACTCTCCTAAACCACCCTCACCCTCTCTAACTCTCCTAAACCACCCTTACCCTCTAACTCTCCAAAACCACCCTCACCCTCTCTAACTCTCCTAAACCACCCTCACCCTCTAACTCTCCTAAACCACCCTCACCCTCTCTAACTCTCCTAAACCACCCTCACCCTCTCTAACTCTCCTAAATCACCCTCACCCTCTAACTCTCCTAAACCACCCTCACCCTCTCTAACTCTCCTAAACCACCCTCACCCTCTCTAACTCTCCTAAACCACCCTCACCCTCTAACTCTCCTAAACCACCCTCAACCTCTAACTCTCCTAAACCACCCTCACCCTCTAACTCTCCTAAACCACACTCACCTTCTAACTCTCCAAAACCACCCTCACCCTCTCTAACTCTCCTAAACCACCCTCACCCTCTCTAACTCTCCTAAACCACCCTCACCCTCTAACTCTCCAAAACCACCCTCACCCTCTCTAACTCTCCTAAACCACCCTCACCCTCTCTAACTCTCCTAAACCACCCTCACCCTCTCTAACTCTCCTAAACCACCCTCACCCTCTAACTCTCCTAAACCACCCTCACCCTCTAACTCTCCTAAACCACCCTCACCCTCTAACTCTCCTAAACCACCCTCACCCTCTAACTCTCCTAAACCACCCTCACCCTCTAACTCTCCTAAACCACCCTCACCTTCTAACTCTCCTAAACCACCCTCACCCTCTAACTCTCCTAAACCACCCTCACCCTCTCTAACTCTCCTAAACCACCCTCACCCTCTCTAACTCTCCTAAACCACCCTCACCCTCTAACTCTCCAAAACCACCCTCACCCTCTCTAACTCTCCTAAACCACCCTCACCCTCTCTAACTCTCCTAAACCACCCTCACCCTCTAACTCTCCTAAACCACCCTCACCCTCTAACTCTCCTAAACCACCCTCACCCTCTAACTCTCCTAAACCACCCTCACCCTCTAACTCTCCAAAACCACCCTCACCCTCTCTAACTCTCCTAAACCACCCTCACCCTCTCTAACTCTCCTAAACCACCCTCACCCTCTAACTCTCCAAAACCACCCTCACCCTCTCTAACTCTCCTAAACCACCCTCACCCTCTCTAACTCTCCTAAACCACCCTCACCTTCTAACTCTCCTAAACCACCCTCACCCTCTAACTCTCCAAAACCACCCTCACCCTCTAACTCTCCTAAACCACCCTCACCCTCTAACTCTCCTAAACCACCCTCACCTTCTAACTCTCCTAAACCACCCTCACCCTCTAACTCTCCTAAACCACCCTCACCCTCTAACTCTCCAAAACCACCCTCACCCTCTCTAACTCTCCTAAACCACCCTCACCCTCTCTAACTCTCCTAAACCACCCTCACCCTCTAACTCTCCTAAACCACCCTCACCCTCTCTAACTCTCCTAAACCACCCTCACCCTCTAACTCTCCTAAACCACCCTCACCCTCTAACTCTCCTAAACCACCCTTACCCTCTAACTCTCCTAAACCACCCTCACCCTCTCTAACTCTCCTAAACCACCCTCACCCTCTAACTCTCCTAAACCACCCTCACCCTCTCTAACTCTCCTAAACCACCCTTACCCTCTAACTCTCCTAAACCACCCTCACCCTCTCTAACTCTCCTAAACCACCCTCACCCTCTAACTCTCCTAAACCACCCTCACCCTCTCTAACTCTCCTAAACCACCCTCACCCTCTCTAACTCTCCTAAATCACCCTCACCCTCTAACTCTCCTAAACCACCCTCACCCTCTCTAACTCTCCTAAACCACCCTCACCCTCTCTAACTCTCCTAAACCACCCTCACCCTCTAACTCTCCTAAACCACCCTCAACCTCTAACTCTCCTAAACCACCCTCACCCTTTCTAACTCTCCTAAACCACCCTCACCCTCTAACTCTCCTAAACCACCCTCACCCTCTAACTCTCCTAAACCACCCTCACCCTCTAACTCTCCTAAACCACCCTCACCCTCTAACTCTCCTAAACCACCCTCACCCTCTCTAACTCTCCTAAACCACCCTCACCCTCTAACTCTCTTAAACCACCCTCACCCTCTAACAGAAGGGCAGTGGATGTTATATACATGGATTTCAGTAAGGCCTTTGACAAGGTCCCTCATGGCAGACTGGTACAGAAGGTAAAGTCACACGGGATCAGAGGTGAGCTGGCAAGATGGATACGGAATTGGCTTGGTCATAGAAGACAGAGGGTAGCAGTGGAAGGGTGCTTTTCTGAATGGAGAGCTGTGACTAGTGGAGTTCCACAGGGATCAGTGCTGGGACCTTTGCTGTTTGTGCTATACATAAATAATTTGGAAGATGCAACACCTGCCCCTTCACTTCCCCTCTCCTCACTGTCCAAGGGCCCAAACACTCCTTTCATGTGAAGCAGCATTTCACTTGCACTTCCCTCAAATTAGTCTACTGCATTCGTTGCTCCCAATGCAGTTTCCTCTACATTGGAGAGACCAAACGCAGACTGGGTGACCGCTTTGCAGAACACCTTTGGTCTGTCCGCAAGCATGACCCAGACCTCCTT
This sequence comes from Carcharodon carcharias, assembly GCF_017639515.1. Classification (NCBI taxonomy): domain Eukaryota; kingdom Metazoa; phylum Chordata; class Chondrichthyes; order Lamniformes; family Lamnidae; genus Carcharodon; species Carcharodon carcharias. The sequence goes on from NC_054472.1 coordinate 198,886,618, forward strand.
GTTGCTTGCCATTTTAACACTCCACCCTGCTCTCTTGCCCACATGTCAGTCCTTGGCCTGTTGCATCGTTCCAGTGAAGCTCAACCCAAACTGGAGGAACAGCACCTCATCTTCCGACTAGGCACTTTACAGCCTCCCGGACTGAATATTGTGTTCAACAACTTTAGATCTTGAACTCTCTCCTCCATCCCCACCTCCTTCCTGTTTCTTCCTCCTCCTTTTTGTTTTTTCCAATAATTTATATAGATTTTTCTTTTCCCACCTATTTCCATTATTTTTAAATGTATTTCCACGCATTGTTTTATCTCTACCTTTTAGCCTTTTTAGTACTCCTTCCCCCCACCCCACCGCCACTAGAGCTATCTATACCTTATCTGCCCTGCTTTCTACTCTTAATTAGCACATTCTTTTAGATAATATCATCACCTTCAACACCTCTTTGTTCTTTTGTCTGTGACAGCTTTTGGTTAACTCCACCTATTACTGGCTGCTTGTCCCAACAAACCCCCCCCGCCCCCCAAACCAGCTTATATTTCACCCCTTTCCTATTTTTACTCAGTTCTGTTGAAGGGTCATGAGGACTCGAAATGTCAACTCTATTCTTCTGTGCCGATGCTGCCAGACCTGCTGAGTTTTTCCAGGTAATTCTGTGTCTGTTTTTATTTTGTAACTTCTCTCACAAGTCTGTTGTGTGGCACTGTGTCAAATGCCTTTTGAAAGTCCATGTACACCACATCAAAGCATTACCCTCATCAACCTTTCCTGTCATGAATAAAAGGGTCTTAATGGTAGTGGCAAGGGCTAAAAAAAGATGCTGATGGTGACATTAAAGTCAGAAAGAAGAATGTGATAATAGCAGGACAAGGGTAAGCATTCTGGGAAGAACAACATGAACAAGTGACCAATGGCCCTGGTGGAGTGGGGGGAGGGGCGGCCATGGTGGTGGGGAGAAAAGGAGATCAAAAATGGGAGGGAAATAGGGGGATAAGACAATGAACCCCTCTCTTACCTTCTTCACATGGTCCATTATCGACACTTCCCTCCCCTTCCTTGACCTCTGCCTCCATTTCTGGTGATAGACTGTCCTCCAATATTCATTACAAGCCTACCGACTCCCACAGCTACCTCGACTACAGCTCCTCACACCCCGCTTCCTGTAAGGATTCCATCCCTTCCTCTTCCTCTCAGGTTTTATTCCCCTCCTTTTCAACTCCCACCCCACCCCCCCATTTATTTTAAATCCCTTTTTCCTCCCCCATCCCTGGAAGAGACATCTGTTACTTATACTTGTCCTGCTATTACCACATTCTGCTTTCTTAACTTCATGCCACCATCAGCACCTTTTTATTAGCCCTTAACCCTATCATTAACCCTCCCTTTGTCATTTTGTTTATGACATCTTTGTCAACCTCTCCTTTGCCCCCACATATCGCTGGCCTTCTACCCAGCTTCACCTTTCCAACCCCCTTAACCAGTATAAATTTCATCACATTTCTACCTCATTGTAGATCTGAAGGGTCATATGGACTCAAAATGTTAACTCTGTTTCTCTCTGCACCGACATGGTCAGAGCTATTGAGTTTTTCCAGCATTTTCAGTTTTTTGTCTCCCTGACCCTTCTCAGGCTCTCTAACATATAATGATGCTAGAAAAAGTAGCAAGTCTGAGAATTGGAAGCACTTTATTTTTCCCCTCTTAATCAACCTCTTGGTCCTTCTTTGCTGAATTCTAGAGTATGAGAGGAAACATGCAAGGAACATAAAATCAGACTGTAAAAGCTTCTATGAGGAAGTAAAAAGAAAACGATTAGTGATGACCAATGTAGGTCCCTTACAGTCCGAAACAAGAGAATTTATAATAGAGAACAAGGAAATGGCAGAGCAATTAAACAACTACTTTAGTTCTGTCTTCATGGAGGAAGACACAAATAACTTCCCGGAAATATGAGGGAACCAAGGGTCCAGTAAGAAGGAGGAATTGAAGGAAGTTAGTGTTATTGAAACAATAGTGCTGGAGAAGTTAATGGGACTGAAAGCTGATAAATCCCCAGGGCCTGATAATCTACATTCCAGGGTACTAAAGGAGGTGACAGTGGAAACAGTGGATTTGTTGGTTGTCATCTTCCAAAATTCTGTAGATTCTGGAACAGACCCAGCAGAATGGAGGGTGGCAAATGTAACCACACTGTTTAAAAAAGGAGGGAGGGAGAAAAAAGCAAATCAGACCGGTTAGATTAACATCAGTGGTATGGAAAATGTTAGAGTATTATAAAAGAGGCAAAAATGTTCTTGACCTCATCCTCACCAACCTGCCTGCTGCAGATACATCTGTCTATGACAGTATCAGTAGGAGTGACCACTGCACAGTCGTTGTGGAGATTAAGTCCGCCTTCACATTGAGGATACCCTCCATCGTGTTGTGTGGCACTACCACCGTGCTAAATGGGGTGGATTTCAAACAGATCCAGCAACTCAAGACTGGGCATCCATGAGGTGCTGTGGGCCATCAGCAGCAGCAGAATTGCACTCGAACACAATCTGTAACCTCATGGCCCAGCATATACCCCACTCTACCATTACCATCAAGCCAGGGGATCAACCCTGGTTCAATGAAGAGTGCAGGAGGGCATGTCAGGAGCAGCACCAGGCATACCTAAAAATGAGGTGTCAACCTGGTGAAGCTATAACACAGGACTACTTGCATGTCAAACAGCATATGCAGCAAGTGATAGACAGAGCTAAATGATCCCACAACCAACAGATCAGATCTAAACCCTGCAGTCCTGCCACATCCAGTCGTGAATGGTGGTGGACAATTAAGCAACTCACTGGAGGAGGAGGCTCCACAAATATCCCCATCCTCAATGATGGAGGAGCCCAGCACATCAGTGTAAAAGATAAGGCTGAAGCATTTGCTACAATCTTCAGCCAGAAGTGCCAATTGGATGATCCATCTCGGCCTCCTCCGGAGGTCCCCAGCATCACAGATGTCAGTCTTCAGCCAATTCGATCCACTCCACCTGATATCAAAAATAGCTGAAGGCACTGGATACTGCAAAGGCTATGGGCCCTGACCACATTCCGGCAATACTACTGAAGACTTGTGCTCCAGAACTTGCTGCACCCCTATCCAAGCTGTTCCAGTACAGCTACAACACTGGCATCTACCCGGCTATGTGGAAAATTGCCCAGGTATGTCCTGTACACAAAAAGCAGGACAAATCCAACCCGACCAATTACCACCCCATCAGTCTACTCTCCATCATCAGTAAAGTAATGGAAGGGGTCATCAACAGTGCTATCAAGCAGCACTTACTTAGCAATAACCTGCTCACTGACACCCAGTTTACGTTCCGCCAGGGCCACTCAGCTCCTGACCTCATTACAGCCTTGGTTCAAACACGGACAAAAGAGCTGAGCCCCCGAGGTGAGGTGAGAGTGACTGCCCTTGACATCAAGGCAGCATTTGACCGAGTGTGGCATCAAGGAGCCCCAGCAAAACTGGGGTCACTGGGAATCAGGGGAAAACTCTCCCCTGGTTGGAGTCATACTTAGCACAAAGGAAGATGGTTGTGGTTGTTGAAGGTCAGTCATCTCAGCTCCAGGACATCACTGCAGGAGTTCCTCAGGGTAGTGTCCTCGGCCCAACCATCTTCAGCTGCTTCATCAATGACCTTCCTTTCATCATAAGGTCAGAAGTGGGGATGTTCGCTGATGATTGCACAATGTTCAGCACCATTCGCAACTCCTCAGATACTGAAGCAGTCCATGTCCAAATGCAGCAAGACCTGGACAATATCCAGGCTTGGGCTGACAAGTGGCAAGTAACATTCACACCACACAAGTGTCAGGCAATGACCATCTCCAACAAGAGAGAATCCAACATCGCCCCTTGATGTTCAATGGCATTACCTTCACTGAATCCCCCACTATCAACATCCTGGGGGTTACCATTGACCAGAAACTGAACTGGATTAGCCATATAAATACTGTGGCTACAAGAGCAGGTCAGAGGTTAGGAATCCCGTGACAAGTAACTCACCTCCTGACTCCCCAAAGCCTGTCCACCATCTACAAGGCACAAGTCAGGAGTGTGATGGAATATTCCCCACTTGTCTGGATGAGTGCAGTTTTCAGAACAGTCAAGAAGCTCGACACCATCCAGGACAAAGCAGCCTGCTTGATTGGCACCACATCCACAAATATTCACTCCCTCCACCACCGACGCACAGTAGCAGCAGTGTGTACCATCTACAAGATGCACTGCAGGAATTCACCAAGGCTCCTTTGACAGCATCTTCCAAACCCACAACCACTACCATCTGGAAGGACAAGGGCAGCAGATAGATGGGAACACCACCACCTGGAAGTTCTCCTCCAAGTCACTCACCATCCTGACTTGGAAATATATCGCCGTTCCTTCACTGTCGCTGGGTCAAAATCCTGGGACTCCCTCCCTAACAGCACTGTGGGTGTACCTACACCACATGGACTGCAGTGGTTCAAGAGGGCAGCTCACCCCCACCTTCTCAAGGGCAACTAGGGATGGGCAATCAATGCTGGCCCAGCCAGCGACACCCACATCCCGTGGATGAATAAAAAGAAAGATGTGATAACAGGACACTTAGAAAATATCAATGAGACTAGACAAAGTCAACATGAATTTATGAAGGGAAATCATGTTTGACAAACCTACTGGAGTTATTTGAAGATATAACTAACAGAAAAGATAAGGGAGAACCAGTGGATGTGGTGTATTTGGATTTTCAGAAAGCTTTTGATAAAGTCCCACAAAAGAGGTTAGTGTGTAAAATTAAAGCACATGGGATTGGGGGTAATATATTGGCATGGATTGAGAATTGGTTAGCAGACAGGAAACAGACACTAGGAATAAATGGGTGTTTTTCGGAGTGACAGGCAGTGACTAGTAGGGTACCACAGGGATCAGTGCTTGGGTCCCAGCTATTCACAATGATTTGGTTGAGGAAACCAAATGTAATATATCCGAGTTTGCTGATGACACAAAACTAGGTGGGAATGTGAGCAATGTGGAGGATGTTAAGAGGCTTCAAGGTGATTTAGACAGGTTGAGTAAATGGGCAAATACATGGCAGTTATAGTGTAACGTGGATAAGGGTGAATTATCCACTTTGGTAGGTAAAACAGAATGGCAGAGTATTATTTAAATGGTGATAGATTGGGAAATGTTGATGTACAAAGGGACCTGGGTGTCCTTGTACACCAATCACTGAAAGCAAGCATGTGGGTGCAGCAAGCAGTAAAGGAGGCAAATGGTGTGTTGGCCTTCATTGCGAGAGGAATTGAGTACAGGAGTAAGGATGTCGTACTGCAGCTGTACAGGGCCTTGGTGAGACCACACTTGGAGTATTGTGTGCAGTTTTGGTCTCCTTACCTAAGAAAGGATATACTTGCCATAGAGGGAGTGCAACGAAGATTCACCAGACTGATTCCTGGGATGGCAGGATTGTTGTATGAGGAGAGATTGGGCTGACTAGGCCTGTATTCACTGGAGTTTAGAAGAATGAGAGGGGATCTCATTGAAACGTATAAAATTCTGACAGTGATGGACAGACTGGATGCAGGGATGATGTTTCCCCTGGCTGGAGGGGTCTAGAACAAGGGGTCACAATCTACCACTTGCCTTCCCACCTATTTTTGTGTCATCTGCAAACTTGGCGATAGTACATTCACTTCCCTCATCCAAGTCATTAATATATATTGTAAATAATTGTGGCCCCAGCACTGATCCAAGTGGCACTCCACTGGTTACAGGTTGTTACCCTGAAAATGACCTCCTTATCCCAACTCTCTGTCTTCTATTAGTTAGCCAGTCTTCTATCCATGCTAATATACTACCCCCAACACCATGGGCTCTTATCTTATTAAGTAACCTTATGTGTGGTATCTTACTGAACGCCTTTTGGAAATCCAAATATATTACATCTACTGGTTCCCCTTTATCTATCCTGCTTGTAAGCTCCTCAAAGAATTCTAATAAATTTGTCAGGCATGATTTCCCCTTCATGAAGCCATGCTGACTCTGCTTGATTAGATTATGTATTTCTAAATGCTCTGCTATTACATCCTTTACATAGGCTCCAGCATTTTCCCAATGACAGATGTTAAGCTAACTGGCCTATAGTTACCTGTTTTTTGTCTCCCTCCCTTTTTGAATAAGGGTGTTACATTGGCAGTTTTCCAATCCTCTGGGACTTTTCCAGAATCTAAGGATTCTTGGAAGATTACTACCAGTACATCCACTATCTCTGTAGCTACTTCCTTTAATATCCTAGGGTGCAACCCATCAGGTCCAGGGGACTTATCGGCTTTTAGTCCCATTAGTTTCCCTAGTACTTTTTTTCTAGTGATAGTTATTGTAGTTATTTCCTCCCCCACTATTGTCCCTTGATTATTTTGTTTTTCCAGAAAGCTATTAGTGTCTTCCACCATGAAGACTGATGCAAAGTATTTATTCAACTCCTCTGCCATCTCCAGCCTCGTTCTCTAAGAGATCTATGTTCACTTTGATCTCTCTTTTCCTTTTTATATATTTAAAGAAGCTCTTACTGTCCATTTTTATATTACTTGCTAGTTTACCTTCAAAGTTTATTTTCTCCCTCTTTATTAGTTTTTTGGTCATCTTCTGTTGGTTGTTAAAACCTTCCCAATCCTTTGGCTTACCACTAATCTTTGACATGATTATATGTTTTTTCTTTCACTTTGATACTACACTTAACTTCCTTGGTTAATCATGGTTGCTTTATCCCTGTTAGGGGGAAGAAAGTAAATGAGAATTTATAGTAAGGGAGAATTCATTATAAGGGAATGAATTACTTAAATTAGAAGCTATAGGCAGGCCAGCGCAAACCAGTAAATCAACAATTAAACAATTAAACCAGATGAACCTTATACACTGTCAAACTTTGTACACCCTCAGGGTTTGCATTCACCAGCAAGGTCCTGGGAGTTAGACTGGAGTCAGAGAATGGCAATAAAATAGATTAAGTGCGCTCTTCAACAGAGAGGGGAAGGACTGATGATCCCAGCTTAGATAGGAAGGCAGGTCTCTGCCTGGGTGTAGGTGGGGTCAGATGATGCATGTACCTTTGTACCAGAGACCTGTCTGTTTAATGTGAACCTATATGTTGACAAGATCAGAATCTGGAGGATGTTCTTGTACGTGACCAATAATGTATAAATATGATGAACACTTGTAGTTTAGCAGAGTACTGTCTCAAGCTGCATTGAGATGGTGCCCTCCTTACAATTGCTTGAATAAACGATTGTAACCTGTACATGAGTCTCCTGTGGTCCGTTCATCAAAGACACCACAACAATTTGGTGCTGCGAGCAGGATACTCAGATTGGATCCTCGGGGTGGCTCTGAAAAGTGGGTGAGTATATTTATTTACCACCCAGAGTTAGTGCAGTAAGCCTACCCGAGAACGGTCCGGTCAAGTATCAAAGAATCAAGAGGAGGACTCAGGACAGGAGATAGGAGGTGCCAGGGGTAAGAGCTGTGCAGGCGGGTTACGGTTTGAAACATAACCTCAGCTGAAGCTGCGCAGGAAGACCAGGTCCCAGTGAAACCACACACACCTCAGATAACTAAGTTGTTAGGGCCGTGTGAACATACCACACAGAGATATGTGGAAGATAGGAAACAAAATAGTGCTATGGAACTCAACTGGGGAACCGCGGACTCCATTACGAGGTTCATAGCTGAACAGCAGCCAAAAATAATCACTAAAATGCAGAAGGAGGGATGGAACCCACAGGGAACCCCCAGAGAACAAAAACAGTGGTGGATAGAGCAGGAAAAAGATAAGGAAAAGAAAGGGATAATGGTTATTATCACATGGAATCCAGTTGTGTAGACGGGTTAATACTAAATTCCAGTCAGTTAGAGAGAGAGAAACAAAGTCAGATCCAGGACAGATCAGAGCAGCAGCAGCCTGTAGTGATACTGATCAAGTGGAGGAGAGGCCTATGAGGGAGCTGAGTCTGTCCCACCTTACCCAATGGCCCCTATAGGAAAAGTAAAGTCAGGAGAGGCGAATTGAAACCCCAAGGGAGAAAAGGTGCTGGGGAATAGGGGGAGGATAAGGAGATTGAGAAAATTACAGAGCAAGTTGGGCATGAACCATTCAGCCCGGGGGAGCAGCAGGTTTTGCTTAAAGAACTGCGGAGACTTAAAACTTGGCATAACAACACAGATTTCTGGACCAAATTGCGGGAAATGCAAGATTTCCATGCAATGCCCCCCCTTGATACCCACATACTGGTGAAGGCCCCAGGGGATATTTGGGGAAGATTACCCCTAAAGTTTAGGAGTGGAGACTGGGTGAAACCTGGGGACATCCTGGAGAGAGAGAAGGCAACGAGTTGGAGAGGGCAGTCAAGGAAGCCTTGGGGGAGGGAGAGATGAATTGGGGGTGTATAATATACCGTGAGGCATGATGAGATTTTCCTCAAAATGTGGAAGGATGATGGGGACCCAAAAGGTCCACTACTGAATTTTCTGTAACTTGAAAAATGAATTGATCTAAGTTACAAGAGCTGATTGTGCTGGAGAAAGAGAGAGGGAGAGAGGGAAAAGGGGGGTACTCCTAGGGGAGTTAATAAGAACTGACAGGCAGGAGCAGGGGAAATGTGAGCTTTCACCAGTTTGATTGTCCCTATAGGTGGAGCCTTCAGGATCCCTTTATTCCCCCCACTGCTATTTGAAGTTTCATTTAGAATATCGGAATTTTAAGTCATTAAGTTAAGGATACAGGAATATAAATACATACCTCTAAACGTATGTTTGTTTGCGTGCAAGGAAGCATTTGTATGTGAGCTGTAATGTGTTTTATTCCGTATTTGTGTGTGTAGTTCAGCACTTTAGGGTTGAAAGCTCCATGTTAGATTAAAGGAAAAGTATACTCAAACATTCCAAAGTTTTGAGTATAAGGTTTGAGTTGAGATTTCTGGCAAAAAGAGTCGCAATTTGAAGGTATCATGAGGCTAGACAGGATTAGATGAACCAACCTTTGTACCACCCCCTTGCAGACTGACATCACCAGCATCACTAGCATCACCAGCATCACTAGCATCACCAGCATCACTAGCATCACCAGCTTCCAAGCTGATCGGGATTGATACATATGAGTTGCATTAACTCAGACCAGTTAGTATCCTAAAATTCTGAGGGGAAAAATTACCAGAAGTTCAAGGGATTCTAGGAAAACCAAAAGGCATAAATACACAGTCTAGGTGGCACCAGTGAATAAAAAGGGGTTTCTTATGAAGAGATAGATTAAATATGAAAGGAAATCTGCATCCCAACAGCACTGTTATTTGAAGTTGAGACAAGGCTTGAGGTGTAAAGTGCAGTGTAGTTTAGAAGATTACTGTTGAATCATTAGGATGCTATCTAAGATAAAGAATGTGTCGATAAACATACGGGAATTATAACTTGGATACAAATCAATACACCTAAAGAGGTGGTTTTAATTTTGATAGTGTAAATTACAGTTCTTACAAATTTTAAAATTTGAGGTTTGGTTCCTGATAATTTCTCAAAAGGGAATTTTCATTTTAAAAGGTTTGACAACAATTGGCACTGGTTCAAATGCTGCAAGCTTTTGTATTTGTAAAGTCTGTTCCCAAAATATGAAGCTAAGCTCAAGACCTTGACAAATTTTGGCAGAAATCCAATTTTTGGCCCAGTTAATGAATCTGGGATCATTCTAAAAGAAACGGGTCAGACACAATTTAGTGGGTTACATTTGAGACAATAAAACGTTTGAGAAGAAGATAAGGAAGCAAAACATGTCAATGCCTGATTTCTGTTTTTAAAACTGTTATGAGAATATTTTGTTTACTTTAAAGCCTCTCCAGGCAACCTGAACAAGATAAGATGGTAGCTGTTGCATGTGTAAAATGGTATGAGGCAAGTAGGAGAAAGAGTTAGGGAAAGAGGACACAATATACAAACTTTTTAAGGGAAATGAATTTGATAATTTGGCCATCAACTGAGACATTGGAAACACACAGGGGGAGATAAGCAAAGATCTAGAGACAAAGATCATGGAATAGTTAATATGGTCTAAGGAGCAAGGAAACATTATAAATGATCAAGACAATAGAGAAACTGAAATCAAGAGAATCTTAGAATGATCAAGATCAGGGAAAAAAACTTAGAGGTAAAACTATGAGGAACCTATAGTTCAGGAATTGAAATGTAAGGAGAAATAATACTTAACAACAATTTAGCACAAGATGGATATAGGTAAAGGGAAAGCTGGAAAAAGGCTAAAAAGATGTATTACTGATTATATTAATGTGCCTGTGAGCTACAAAAAGTAAAACCATAGGATTAACACCTTGATAACAGACAGAGTTAAACGGTTCCCAGAGAGAACTGTCACTGAAAGTGAAGATACTGAGACATTGAAAGACAGGATAAGAAGATGAATTGTAGAGTTGTGGAGGCAGTTTAAGTAATTGAGGTCTGATGTGGGACAGCAACAGGAGACAGTAGACTGGAAGGAGTGGGGGTGCCTATCCAGATGGATTCAGATCAGGGAACTTGTTTCACAGGAAGAGGCATTGAAGAAATGTATAAATTTAAACTTAAACAGAAATTCCATATTCCCTACCAGCCACAGAGCTCGGGAATGGTGGAAAGGATGAAGCAAACTCAAAAAAAACATTAACAAAAGCAATTCAAGAGACAGGGAACAGGCCAATATTCTAATGCGCCTTAGGGCTACCCCAAGCAGGACCGCCGGGTTCACCCCATTTGAAATAATGACAAGGAGAGCAATGCAGTTACCCGAGGGAATCATAGTGGGAGTGGGAGATGTAGGACCACTAAAAGGAAGGATGCGAGACTATGTGAGGGAAATAAGTTAGCAATTGCAGGAGTTAAGGAAGGAAGTCAGAGACCGACAGGTGATTAAGGATATGGAAACAGGCAAATCCAAAGAGCAACAATGGACCAAGTGGGGAATAAGGTGATGGTCAAGGTGAGCTCAGAGCGAACAGGCATGGACCATACGAGGTAATTATGACAGGTGATACATGCGCACTTGTAGATATGAGAACGGGAAGTAAATGGAGGCATTATACACAGTTAAAGATACTTGACAATTGACCAAGCGGTAACCCAGAGAACGGGAGCCGATGTTAATGTCTGCACAGATCTATGATCCTGGCCGTGGGCCTATCAGTACTGGCAACAAGGTCAGGGATCATCACTGCTCATCCTGCACCGCAGGAGGAACTTTGGTACAGCATGGACAATGCCGAATGCGACACACAACGGGGAATGATAACAGTAACAGTAGGAGAACAAGTACTTTCAAATTGTAGTAAGGGTTTGCTTCAGATCGGGTGTGGGAGGTCCACCACTACCCAGCCACCTCCCGCCTCTACTTTCACAGTTTGAGTAGAGATAATTGAAGCCCCTCAAACCACATGAACTGACCCACCTTGTCCGTCTATGCATCCAGGACCGACGAATGGTTTGGTGCTGGTTAATCAGGAGTTTTGTATGATGATGTACACCACAAGCTGGTACCCGTAGTCTTGAACATATCCGGAATTGTCCCACCCCAGTGGTGCTCAACCCATATTCAAGCACCATATACAGCTGGAATGGGCCAGCTGATGACTGAAGCGTCTCAGTTCGACAGTGAGATGCGATCAGGCTTGGGAGGGAACCGCGTTAAGTGCAGCCTGATAAACGATGCTGCTACGATATTCAATATAGGGACATCAGCGGTTAATCCAAAGCCTGGCTACCATGCTCAAAAGTCACGTGGGGACTATCAACAAACTGATTGAAATAGGGAAAAATATAACAGACAAAGCGAGCAGAAACGATGTTTGCAGCACCTATGGATCTTGGGCGTTGGAACAAGCCCGAGAGAATTTAAGACAGATTAATGAAGGGGTAGGTCCTTTATGGGTAACTAATGAGCATTTATTTAATCTTTCATAACACAAGGGTCATGACTTGATCGGTTGCCAGCTCAGAGGTTTAACACGTGTATATAGAATGAATGTTGAATGTATAGTAAATAATAATATGCTAATAGGCATTGTATTAGTAATACCTGTTATACCTATGTCAACACCCGGCAGGACATTATATAGAGTAGAAAATATTGGGGTTATATGAGGGGATTACTATATTAGGTATCATGTCATTCCACCATATGCAGTAGACATAGGGGGAAATATAGTTAGTACCACATTAGAAGAGTGTAGGAGAGAGGCCATCGCAGTAGTATTTCTACATCCGAGACAGAGGAAGCGAAGTGAATTTAAAGCAGCAGCAAACTGTACAATGGAAATTATATGGGCTGCAAAAGAACTGACTCATGTTGCCTACACGGGGGATGGGAGATATTGTATCACCACGTGGCAGAAAAGAATCCAGTATGGGGATAACCAGATATGCCCCATCCATAATCATTTAGTCTGCTTACACCCACAGACACCAGCAAGGCTAGGGAAAGTGGAACTGGTTGAAACATACAAGAGAGGAACAACTACTATTCAGGTCATGGAAAGCCTTAAGGATAACTTGATCCAGTATTTGAACCAGTTCTCCTATGAAATTCTCCTATTACCAGAGTACCTAACCACGATTCAGAGTCAGGCTCAGCAGATATACAGAACTTACTATAAACTGCAGCAACAGGTTAGACCCTTAAAAGAGGATATCGAGCAAATAGATTCCTCCACATGGTGGTGGAACTGGGGCTCAAATGTACAAATACACCTGTGGATTCGGATTATCTCCCATGCCCGAGTTATTGATATTGATTATGTATCTAACGTACTTGATTCATCGCACCCGGAAATCACTAAAAGGTGGAGCTGGGGGAGTTTTAACAGTTGGAGAAGGAATTTAATAAGCCTGAGGCCTGATTTGAAGGGCCAGATGATACAGATGGTCTGACAATACCTTTTACAACCCAAAGCTGGATGATGGACAGTATCAATGGGCAGCGGTGCGTAAAGGGACGGACAGCACCACTGTCGTTGGCTACCTTGGGCTAGGCCAAGGGCCAAAAGGAGGGAATGTTAGGGGGAAGAAAGTAAATGAGAATTTATAGTAAGGGAGAATTCATTATAAGGGAATGAATTACTTAAATTAGAAGCTATAGGCAGGCCAGCACAAATCAGTAAATCAACAATTAAACAGTTAAACCAGATGAACCTTATACACTCTCAAACTTTGTACACCCTCAGGGTTTGCAATCACCAGCAAGGTCCCCGGAGTTAGACTGGAGTCAGAGAATGGCAATAACATAGATTAAGTGCGCTCTTCAACAGAGAGGGGAAGGACAGATGGTCCCAGCTTAGATAGGAAGGCAGGTCTCTGCCTGGGTGTAGGTGGGGTCAGATGATGCATGTACCTTTGTACCAGAGACTTGTCTGTTTAATGTGAACCTATATGTTGACAAGATCAGAATCTGGAGGATTTTCTTGTACGTGACCAATAATGTATAAATATGATGAACACTTGTAGTTTAGCAGACTACTGTCTCCAGCTGCATTGAGATGGTGCCCTCCTGCAATTGCTTGAATAAACGATTGTAACCTGTACCTGAGTCTCCTGTGGTCCGTTCATCAAAGACACCACATCAATCCCCTTCCTACAATTCATCTTCCTCACTGGGATATATCTTTGTTGTGGGTCATGAGCTATTTTCTTAAGCGTCTGCCATTGTTCATTAACCATCTTTTCTGCTAAACTCCTTTCCCAGTCCACTCCAGCCAACTCTGCTCTCATTTCTTTGTAATTACCCTTATTTAAGTTTAACACAGACGTTTCCGAACTAAGTTTCTCAATCTCAAACTAAATGCTAAATTCTACCATGTTATGCTCACTGTTTCCTAGGGGATCTTTTACTCTGAGATCATTTATTAAACCTACCTCATTACACATTACCAGATCCAAGATAGCCTGATCCCTGGTTGGATCCACAATAAATTATTCTAGGAAACTGTCGCGAATACACTCTATGAATTCTTGCTCGTGGCTACCTCTGCCAATTTGATTTTCCCAATGTACACGGAGATTAAAGTCACCCATGATTAATGTACTGCCTTTTTTACATGCCCTCATTATCTCCTGATTTATTTTCTGTCCTGCAGTATAGATAATGTTGGGGGGCCTTTAAACTACTCCCACCAGTGTCTTTTTCCCATTGATATTTCTTACCTCTACCCCATATGGATTCTACATCCTCAGATCCAAAATAATTTCTTACTATCATACTTATTTCATCTTGTATTAACAAAGCTACCCCACCACCCTTTCCTTCCTGCCTTGTGCAAAGTCATGGACTCTACCGATGTCCTAGACGATCACATGTGGAAGAAGCGCTGTCAGCTGCAGAAACCTTGAGTTCTGGGCTTCAGAGCTCGAGCGGCAGCTGGAGTCACTGTGACACATCCATGAGGCTGAGAGCTAGGTGGATAGTATGTTCAGAGAGGTGGTCGCAACTCAGCTTCAGGGCCTGGAGACAGAGAGGGAAAGGGTGACTCCCAGGCATTCCAGGAGAAACAGACAGGCAGGAGTCCCCTGGGGTCCCGCTCACAAACAGCTTTTCTGTTTTGGAAGCTGGTGAGGGCACTGGTTCCTCAGAGGAGTGAAGTCAGAACCAAGTTTGTGACACCACGAGTGGCTCGGCTATACAGGCGGGGAGGAAGAAGAAAAGAAGAGCGACAGTGATAGGGGATTCACTGGTTAGGGGAGCAGACAGGTGTTTCTGTAGCCGTGGGCAAGACTCCAGGATGGTATGTTGCATCCTTGATGTAAGGTCAAGGATGTCACAAAGCGGCTGCAGGACATTCTTCTGGGGGAGGGTGAACAGCCAGAGGTCATGGTTTACATAGATATCAATGACTTAGGTAGGAAGGGAGATGTGTTCCTGCAATCAGAACTTAGATAGAAAATGAGCAAGCAGGACCTCTAAAGTAGTAATCTCTGGATTCCTCCCAGTGTCACGTGCCAGTGAATACAGAAATGGGAGGATAAGGCAGATGAATGCGTGCCTGGAAAGACGATGCAGGAGGAAGGGCTTTAGATTCCTGGGACACTGGGACTGACTCTGGGGAAGATGGCACCTGCACAAGCCGGACGGGTTGCACCTGAACAGAGCTGGGACTGAGTTCCTTGCGGGGCGTTGTGCTAGACTTTAAACTAACTCGGCAGGGATGTGGGAACCAAGAGAAAATATTAGACAAGAATACCAGCGTGCACAAAATACTGGGAGGAACAGATAGCACCAGTACAGAGAATATTAAGTTAATAGGTGAAGTTGGGATGATGAAGAAAGTAACAAAATCTAAATCAGGGTTACTATGCATGTATGTGAATGCAGACTATAGTGAATAAGATTGGGGAGTTACAGGCGCAGATTGCCATGTGGAAGTATGATGTTGTGGCGATAACAGAGACCTGGCTCTGAGAGAGCATTCCACCTAATCCCTCACCCCTGCCTTACCCCTGTAACCCCTGTAACATTCTCTCTTTTCAGGTAACAATCCAATTACCTTTCAAATACCTCAATTGAACCTGCCTCCACCACCCTTTCAGGAAGTTTGTTCCAGACTCCAACCACCATCTGGGTGAAGAAACTTTTCCTCACATCACATTTACTCCTTTTACCCGTTATTGTATTGAGGCTTGGGAGTGTTGTGAATTGTGAGGAGGACAGTGTGGAACCTCTAAAGGACATAGACAAGTTGGTGGAGTGGGCAGATAAGTGGCAGATGAAGGTCAATGTGGAGAAGTGTGAGGTGATGCATTTTGGTGGGAAGAACATGGACAGACAATATAAAAGAAGGGGTGAAATTTTGAAGGGGGTGCAGGAGCAGAAAGACCTGGGTGTATCGTACATAGATCATTGAAGGTGGCAGGAGAGGTGGAGAGAGCAGTTAATAAAGCATACAGTGTCCTGGGCTTTATTAATAGGGACATAGAGTATTGGAGCAATGAGGTTATGCTGAATTTACACAAGACACTGATTAGACTTCAGCTGGAGGATTGTGTATAGTTCTGGTCACCACATTATAGGAAGGATGTGAACACATTGGAAAGATTGCAGAAGAAGTTTACAAGAATTGTTCCAGGGATGAGAAACTTCAGCTATGAGGATGGATTGGAGAGATTGGGACTGTTCTTGTTGGAGATGTTCAAAATGATGAGGGCTGGAGTAGATAGGGAGAAGCTGTTCCTGCTTGTAAAAGGATCAAGAATGAGAGGGCACAGATTTAAAGTGATTTGCAAAAGAAGCAAATGGGATGTGAGAAAATCTTTTTCACACAGCAAGTGATTTGGGTCTGGAATGCATGGGCTGGAAGTGTGGTGGAGGCAGGTTCAATCGAGACATTCAAGAGAACATTAGATGATTATTTGAACAGAAACAACGTGTAGGGGTATGGGGGAAAAGGCAGGACAATGGCACTAGGTCATAATGCTCATTTGGAGACCCAGTGCAGACACGATGGGCTGAATGGTCTCCTTTGATGCCATTAAAATCCTGTGATACTATTCACTTCAACCACTCCCTTTGCGAGTGAGTTCCACATTCTCACCACTCTCTGGATAAAGAAGTTTCTCCTGAATTCCTGATTGGATTCCTTGGTGACTATCTTAAGTTGATGACCTGCAGTTAGCACAGAGTCACAGAATCTTCACAGTGCAGGGAGAGGCCAATCGGTCCATCGAGTGTGCACTGGCTCTCTGAGAGAACATTCCACCTAATCCCTCACCCCTGCCTTACCCCTGTAACCTTGCACATTCTCTCTTTTCAGGTAACAATCCAATTACCTTTTGAATACCTCAATTTAACCTGCCTCCACCACCCTTTCAGGAAGTTTGTTCCAGACTCCAACCACCCTCTGGGTGAAGAAACTTTTCCTCACATCACATTTACTCCTTTTACCCATTATTGTGAATCTTTGTCCTCTAGTTCTGGTGTTCTCTTGAGTGGGAACAGTTTCTCACTATTTACCCCTTCTTTTCCCCTCATCTTGAATACCACTATCAAATCTCCTCTCAGCCTTCTTTTATCCAAGGAAAACAGTCCCAAACTCTTCAATCTACCCTCATAGCTACAGTTCTTCATCCCGGGAATCACTCTTGTGAATCTCCTCTGGACCCTCTCCAATACCTTCACATCCTTCCTCAAGTATGGTGCCCAGAACTGGACACAGTTCTCCAGATGAGGCCTAACTATTGTCTTATACAATTTCAACATGCCCTCCTTACTCTTATATTCAATGCCCCTATTAATAAAACCTAGGATACCAAGTATAAGTTATAATCTTCCCCACAAGAGGAGACATTCTGCCTGTCTCCACTGAACTAAAACCTTTCATCATTTTAAAGAACTCTATTAGTGACTCCTTCAACCCTCTTTCTCCAGGGCAGGAGAGACCCAGCCTGTCAATCCTTCCCTGATATGTAAACATTTCAGTTATTATCCTAGTAAATCTCTCTGCTTCCTCTCCAGTTCCTCTGTATCCTTTTTATAATGTGCTGACCAGAACTGCACACAATGCTCTAAGTGTGGCCTAACTAAAGTTCAATCCAGGTTTAACATCTCTTCGCTGCTTTTTAATTCTAATCCTCTAGAGAGAAAACTTCCTGCTTGGGTTTTGCTGCTTTTGCTGGCCTTGCTAACCTGTGGCATTACTTTTAGTGATTTATGCATTCGGACTCCGAGATCCCTTTGTACCGCCAGACACACACCCTCCAGGCCATAAGTGACCCTCCCTATTCTTTCTACCAAAATGTACCAACTCACATTTACCTGTCTCCAACTGCATTTGCCAATTATTTGCACTTTCTGAAAGTGTAATAATCTCCTTCTATCATTTTTTGCAATCCTCCTCAGCATTGACTATCCTCCCCCACCCCCCATCCCCCATTCCCCACCCCCACCCCCATTCACCATCCCCCCATCTCACCCCCCACCCCATCCACCATCCCCCATCCACCACCCTGCACTCCCCATCGACCCACTCCCCCACCCCCATCCAAACCCCCATCCACCATCCCCACCCCCAACCCATCCCCCATCCCCATCCCCAAATCCCACCCCCCATCCATTACCCCCCATCTCGCCCCCCACCCCATCCACCATCCCCCATCCCACAACCCCCATCTCCCATCCACCATCCCCCATCCCCCATTCCCCATCCCCATCCCCCATCCACCATCCCCCAACCCCCATCCCACATCCCACATCCCCCATCCCCATCCCCCATCCCCCACCCCCATCCCCCATCCCACATCCCCCATCAGCCACCCCCCACCCCCCATTACCCACCCCCCACCCCCCATCCCCCATCCACCACCGCCATCCCCCACCCCCCACCCCATCCCCCATCCCCATCCCCCATCCCCCACCCTCCATCCCCCATCCTCCACCCCCCCACCCCCCATCCCCCACCCCCCATCCACCATCCCCCACCCCCATCCCCCATCCACCACCGCCATCCCCCACCCCCCACCCCATCCCCCATCCCCATCCCCCATCCCCCACCCCCCATCCTCCATCCCCCATCCCCCATCCCCATCCCCCATCACCCACCCTCCATCCCCCATCCCCCACCCCCATCCCCCATCCCCCATCCCCCATCCCCCATCCCCCATCCACCACCGCCATCCCCCACCCCCCACCCCATCCCCCATCCCCATCCCCCATCCCCCACCCTCCATCCCCCATCCTCCACCCCCCCATCCCCCATCCCCCATCCCCCATCCCCCATTCCCCACCCCTGTCCCCCATCACCCACCCCCCACCCCATCCCGCATCACCCACCCCCCATCCCCATCCCACATCCCCCATTCCCCGTCCCCCATCCGCCACACCCCTTCCCCCATCCCCCACCCCTATCCCCCATCCTCCATCCCCCATCCCCCATCCCCATCCCCCATCACCCACCCTCCATCCCCCATCACCCACCCTCCATCCCCCATCCCCCACCCCCATCCCCCATCCCCCACCCCCATCCCCCATCCCCCACCCTCCATCCCCCATCCCCCACCCCCCCACCCCCATCCTCCATCCCCCATCCCCCATCCCCATCCCCCATCACCCATCCCCATCCCCCATCCCCCACCCTCCATCCCCCACCCCCACCCCCCATCCCCTATCCCCCACCCCCATCCCCATCCCCCACCCCCATCCCCATCCACCATCCCCCCACCCCCATCCCCCATCCACCATCCCCCACCCCCATCCCACATCCCACATCCCCCATCCCCCATCCCCACCCCTGTCCCCATCACCCACCCCCCACCCCATCCTGCATCACCCACCCCCATCCCCATCCCTCCATCCCCCACCCTCCATCCCCCATCCCCCATCCCCCATCCCCCATCCCCCATCCCCCATCCCCCACCCTCCATCCCCCATCCCCCATCCCCCATCCCCCATCCCCCACCCTCCATCCCCCATCCCCCATCCCCCATCCCCCATCCCCCACCCCCCACCCCCATCCCCCATCCCCCACCCCCATCCCCCATCCACCATCCCCCCACCCCCATCCCACATCCCACATCCCCCATCCCCCATTCCCCACCCCTGTCCCCCATCACCCACCCCCCACCCCATCCCGCATCACCCACCCCCCATCCCCATCCCCCATCCCCCACCCTCCATCCCCCATCCCCCATCCCCCATCCCCCATCCCCATCCCCCATCCCCCACCCTCCATCCCCCACCCTCCATCCCCCATCCCCCATCCCCCATCCCCCATCCCCCACCCCCCACCCTCCATCCCCCATCCCCCATCCCCCATCCCCCATCCCCCACCCTCCATCCCCCATCCCCCATTCCCCATCCCACATCCTCCATTCCCCGTCCCCCATCCCTCATCCACCATCCCCCAACCCCCATCCCACATCCCCCATTCCCTGTCCCCCATCCCCCACCCCCCACCCCCCATCCCCATCCCACATCCCCCATTCCCCGTCCCCAATTCCCCACCCCCCACCCCCCACCCCCCATCCCCATCCCCCATCTGATCTGTTGGTTGTGGAATCGCTTAGCTCTGCTTATGCTGTTTGACACACATGTAGTCCTGTGTTATAGCTTCACCAGGTTGACACCTCATTTTTAGGTATACCTGGTGCTGCTCCTGACATGCCCTCCTGCACTCTTCATTGAACCAGGGTTGATCCCCTGGCTTGATGGTAATGGTAGAGTGGGGGATATGCTGGGCCATGAGGTTACAGATTGTGTTTGAGTACAATTCTGCTGCTGCTGATGGCCCACAGCACCTCATGGATGCCCAGTCTTGAGTTGCTGGATCTGTTTGAAATCTAAACCATTTAGCATGGTGCTAGTGCCACACAACACAATGGAGGGTATCCTCAATGTGAAGGATGGACTTTGTCTCCACAATGACTGTGTGGTGGTCACTCCTACCGATACTGCCACGGACAGATGCATCTGCAGCAGGCAGGTTGGTGAGGATGAGGTCAAGTATGTTTTTCCCTCTTGTTGGTTCCCTCACCACCTGCTGCAGACCCAGTCTAGCAGCTATGTCCTTTAGGACTCTGTCAGCTCGGTCAGTAGTGGTGCTACCGAGCCACTCTTGGTGATGAACATTGGAGTCCCCCACCCAGATTACATTTTGTACCCTTACCACCTTCAGTGCTTCCTCCAGGTGATGTTCAACATGGAGAAGCCCTGATTCATCAGCTGAGGGAGGGCGGTACATGGTAATCAGCAGGAGGTTTCCTTGCCCATGTTTGGCCTGATGCCATGACACTTCATGGGGTCCGGAGTCAATGTTGAGGACTCCCAGGGAAACTCCCTCCTGACTGTATACCACTGTGCCCCCACCTCTGCTGGGCCTGTACTGTCAGTGGGACAGGACATACCCAGGGATGGTGATGGTGGAGTCTGGGACATTATCTGTAAGGTATGATTCCGTGAGGATGACTATGTCAGGCTGTTGCTTGACTCATGTCATAAAGATACTAATGTATATGATGTTATTGGAAATTATTTTGAATTGGATTAGTAGTAAGGTCTGTGTCTGTGGGTGTTAATGTGTGTGTCTTAATTGGTGTTATGACAAAGCAGCTGGTAAAGCTGAGCTCTTTAAAAATCCCAGAGTGAAACTTTAAACAACTGTCATAACCTATATTTTTACGTGGTTATATATGAGATGCAGCTCTAAATTCAGGAATCAGACCACCAGTTCTCGAGAGATTTTTAATATCAAACTACATGAGACATTCATTAATTTACACAAGGTAAATATATACACATGGCTACAAATTACTGCTATCATAACTTTTAACAAATTTCCAAACTAATCTCCATTAAGGCAACAGCAACCCATAGACTTAACCAAACACCCGGCAAAACATTTTCACCTTACAAATTCAAAATGAGGTTCCTTTCACTTTGGTTCCTTTGCAGACAGTTGTAGGCTTACAGCTGCTTAGATGTTACATGCCTCTGCCCTGCACACACAAAACTGCTTTCGGTTATACCAACACATCTCATTGAATGTAAATTCTCATTGTATTCCCAGCCCCTTTGAACTCCACCTCTTCTAACAATAAAACCCCTTTCATAGCACCAATTTTATTAGTAATATAAACCTTGCTTGGTCTCTGCTAGCTAAGTGCCAGATTTCACTCTCTTTCTTGAATGATCTATTCGACAAAATACAAATGCAAGCTACTTCTCTGTTTACATCTCAAAACTAGTTCACATCAAAGCACCCAGACTAGTTGGTTTTAATCCTATTAAAACACATCCACAGACTAAACCTCTATTATAAAAACATAATTTCCAATAATGTTATACATTAATAGCTGCATGATAATTGGAGTAAAGCCAGTTAGTTTAGGTGCTTTGATATGTGCTAGTTTTAAGATATTAAACAGTAAGGAAGTTAAGGTATAGGGTGCACTTGCATTTAGCTGAATAAATCATTCAAAGACTGGGGGTGAAATCTTGCACCTAGTTAGGAGACACCAAGCAATATGTTTATATTACTAATAAAATTGGAACTATGAAAGGGGTTTTATTGTTAGAAGAGGTGAAATTCAAAGGGCCAGGTGATACAGGAGAATTTACGTTCAAAGGTGTTGCGGTAACTTTGACAAACGAACCACAGGAGTCTCAGATACAGGTCACGATTGTTTATTCAAGCAATTGCAAGGAGTGAACCACCTCAACGCAGCTTGAGATAGCACTCTGCTAAATTACAAGTATTCAGCATATTTATACATTACTGGTCACGCATGAGGACCAATTCCAATCTCATCAGAATATAGGTTTACATTAAACAGATATCTCTGGTTCCAGGTACATACATCCCCTTTCACCCAGGCAGAGCCTTCTCCCCCAATCTGAGCTGGTACCAGCTGTCCTGTCCTTTCCTTATCTGTTGAAGGGCGCACTTAATCTAGCTGGTTTTTTCCTCTGTCTCCAGTCTGGCTCCCAGGGTCTTTCTGGTGATTTGCAGGCCCTAAGGATGTACAAACTCCATCTGGTAACCCTTAACTGCTAATGTACCTGATGTACCTAAGGATGTACAAACTCCATCTGGTAACCCTTAACTGCTAATGTACCTGATGTACCTAAGGATGTACAAACTCCATCTGGTAACCCTTAACTGCTAATGTACCTGATGTACCTAAGGATGTACAAACTCCATCTGGTAACCCTTAACTGCTAATGTACCTGATGTACCAAAGGATGTACAAACTCCATCTGGTAACCCTTAACTGCTAATGTACCTGATGTACCTAAGGATGTACAAACTCCATCTGGTAACCCTTAACTGCTAATGTACCTGATGTACCTAAGGATGTACAAACTCCATCTGGTAACCCTTAACTGCTAATGTACCTGATGTACCTAAGGATGTACAAACTCCATCTGGTAACCCTTAATTGCTAATGTACCTGATGTCACAGGCTGGCTTGGTATTAAAGTAATTCCCTTTCAATAAATTCTTACTGTAATCCCCCTAACAAAGGGAAGGCTGGGTGTATGCAGAAAATGAATTTTGTGTGTGGATCAGAGGCATGTGAGGCCTGTAAAGCTACAGCTGCGTGAAGGAACCAAACTGAAAGGAACCTGATTTTGAATTCATAAGGCAAAATGTGCTTTGCCTGGTGTCTGTTTAAGTTAATGGGTTATTGTTGCTTTGGGGAAGATTACCTGGGAGTGATTAATTTGGGGATTTGTTTAATAGTTATGATGGTAGTAATTTGTAGACATGTGTATGTGTTTAAATTTGTTGTTAAATTAATAAATGTTTAATTTAATTCAATATATAAAAACCTCTTGAGGCTTGGTGGGTTTCTTTTCTGAATTCAGAGCTGCATCGCAAACATACCAATTGAAAATATAATTTATGACAGCTGTTTAAAGTTTCCCTCTGGGATTTTAAATACCTCAGCCTTTACCAACTGCTGTGTCATAACACGAGTCTGTGAGACAGCTCCCCCAATTCTGGCACTAGCCCCCAGGTGTTAGTAAGGGGGACTTTGCAGGGTTGACAGGGCTGAGTTTGCCATTGTCATTTCTGGTGTCCGGATCGATGCCGGGTGGTCCGTCCGGTTTCATTCCTTATTGATATTTTTTCACAACTGAGTGTCTGGCTCGGCCATTTCAGAGTTAATCACATTGCGGTGGGTCTGGAGTCACGTGTAGACCAGACCAGGTAAGGACAGCAGATTTCCTTCCCTAAAGGACATTAGTGAACCAGGTGGGTTTTTACAACAATCGTCAATGGTTTCATGATCATCATCAGACTTTTAATTTCAGATATTAACGAGTTAACAAGTTCTACACCGGGTGTGGGTTATGGGTGTTAACGAGTTCTACACCGGGTGTGGGTTATGGGTGTTAACGAGTTCTACACCGGGTGTGGGTTACGGGTGTTAACGAGTTCTACACCGGGTGTGGGTTATGGGTGTTAACGAGTTCTACACCGGGTGTGGGTTATGGGTGTTAACGGGTTCTACACCGGGTGTGGGTTATGGGTGTTAACGGGTTCTACACCGGGTGTGGGTTACGGGTGTTAACGAGTTCTACACCGGGTGTGGGTTACGGGTGTTAACGAGTTCTACACCGGGTGTGGGTTACGGGTGTTAACGAGTTCTACACCGGGTGTGGGTTATGGGTGTTAACGGGTTCTACACCGGGTGTGGGTTACGGGTGTTAACGGGTTTTACACCGGGTGTGGGTTATGGGTGTTAACGGGTTCTACACCGGGTGTGGGTTATGGGTGTTAACGAGTTCTCTACCGGGTGTGGGTTATGAGTGTTAACGAGTTCTATACCGGGTGTGGGTTATGGGTGTTAACGAGCTCTATACTGGGTGTGGGTTATGAGTGTTAACGAGTTCTATACCGGGTGTGGGTTATGGGTGTTAACGAGTTCTATACCGGGTGTGGGTTATGAGTGTTAAAGAGTTCTACACCGGGTGTGGGTTATGAGTGTTAACGAGTTCTATACCGGGTGTGGGTTATGAGTGTTAACGAGTTCTACACCGGGTGTGGGTTATGAGTGTTAACAAGTTCAACACTGGGTGTGGGTTATGGGTGTTAACGAGTTCTACACTGGGTGTGGGTTATGGGTGTTAACGAGTTCTACACCGGGTGTGGGTTACGGGTGTTAACGAGTTCTACGCCGGGTGTGGGTAATGGGTGTTAACGAGTTCGACACTGGGTGTGGGTTATGGGTGTTAACGAGTTCTATACCGGGTGTGGGTTATGAGTGTTAACGAGTTCTATACCGTGTGTGGGTTATGAGTGTTAACGAGTTCTATACCGGCTGTGGGTTATGAGTGTTAACGAGTTCTATACCGTGTGTGGGTTATGAGTGTTAACGAGTTCTATACCGGCTGTGGGTTATGAGTGTTAAAGAGTTCTACACCGGGTGTGGGTAATGGGTGTTAACGAGTTCTACACCGGGTGTGGGTTATGAGTGTTAACGAGTTCTACACCGGGTGTGGGTTATGAGTGTTAACGAGTTCTACACCGGGTGTGGGTTATGAGTGTTAACGAGTTCTACACCGGGTGTGTGTTATGAGTGTTAACGAGTTCAACACTGGATGTGGGTTACGGGTGTTAATGAGTTCTACGCCAGGTGTGGGTAATGGGTGTTAACGAGTTCTACACCGGGTGTGGGTTATGAGTGTTAACGAGTTCTACACCGGGTGTGAGTTATGGGTGTTAACGAGTTCGACACCGGGTGTGGGTAATGGGTGTTAACGAGTTCTACACCGGGTGTGAGTTATGGGTGTTAACGAGTTCGACACCGGGTGTGGGTTATGGGTGTTAACGAGTTCGACACCGGGTGTGGGTTATGGGTGTTAACGGGTTCTACACCGGGTGTGGGTTATGGGTGTTAACGGGTTCTACACCGGGTGTGGGTTATGGGTGTTAACGAGTTCTACACCGGGTGTGGGTTATGGGTGTTAACGAGTTCTACACCGGGTGTGGGTTATGGGTGTTAACGAGTTCTACACCGGGTTTGAGTTATGGGTGTTAACGGGATCTATTCTGGGTGACGTCTGTTAACTGTTCTGTGTGCACACTTGAGTGTTTAGTCCGGTAAATAGGTGCCGTTATATCTGAAGGGGGTTTGTTTCAGGCAGTAGTCTCCAGTGGCATTTTGCCATGTCTGGATCTTCACACTGGAGAAGGATTTACCCTCTGGCCTCACTATCACCACACTTCGCGAGGACACTGAAGGATCTTCCTGAAAGAAATTGAATGGACGGAGGAAAAATCCAACGGCATTTCCGGGAGTACTCGTATTCGGCACATCTTCAGAATGTGGAATGTGTAAGAAACCAACTGTTACCCAGGCAACCAGGTCCTGCAATAACGAGAAAATGACCAGGGTCAGTCACCATCTGAATCAGATGGTATTTGATTTGAAGCTAATTTTCCTGTATAGGCTGTGCCCAGGAGCAGTTACTGTTAGGGTCCCAGAGCCTTGGGCTCAGGTCTGTAAAAGACTCTGGTCCTGAATGTGAGTCTGTCCTACCTGATTGGTGATATTTTCATTGTTTTGGATAAAGTTCTCGAAACGAACGTTTGGATCCCATGGGTCATTCTGAAGAAACATATCGCTGCTGCACTCCTCCCTCTCTCGGAAACGAGTCACTGCCAACCGGTACCTGGTGACACACAGAGACGATGAGCAAATCTGGGCCAAAATGGAAGACTTTCCCTCCCCATCTTCTGAGGTGTCGGTGGAGAACACACGCCTGCCCACACTGCCTGTCCTGTAGCTGTTTGTTGCTCCAACGAGCCTTTATTGGCTGGGGGCTGAACTTGCAAACCTGACTAGGGAGGAAGCCCCACCTCAGGGATCTGCCAGCCAATCCGATGGGGAGGAAGCCCCACCTCAGGGAGCTGCCGGCTAATCCGATGGGGAGGAAGCCCCACCTCAGGGAGCTGCCGGCTAATCCGATGGGGAGGAAGCCCCACCTCAGGGAGCTGCCGGTCAATCCGATGGGCGAGTAGCACTCCAGGCCCTGCAGTGTCAAAAGCTACAGTGGAAAGGACTGGGACTACCAACAGCCCCCAGAGGCTAAAATCCTGGGATTCCAGGACCAGGCAACTTTTGGGGGTCTTGGGGTGGGGTGGGGAGGGGAGGTGAGGCCCGGTAGAGGGGCGAGGGGGGAATGGTGGTGGGTGGGCAGAGGGGAAGCCAGGGAGGAGGAATCCCGTGGAGGGTCCAGAAACTTTGGGGTTTGGGGGCATCATCGATGTAAAAAGGGCTCTTGATGGAGGTGCCCTCTCTCCTACTGGCCCGAGGCCTGAACCCAGTTGATTTTTGGGTTCCCCCTGACCCAGAACTCTTCCCACTCACTTGGAAAATGAGGCTGTGCAGGAAACAACTCTTAGGTGGTCAATGATTGGCCACTTAAGCCCTTCAATCGGGGCAAGGGCAGGCTGGCCAGAACCAGCGTACCAGGAGTTGGGTGGGTTGGTGGGAGCCTGGTGGGAAGGGCCTGGTCTGCCCAGAAACCCGCCAGGGAATGTAAAATTCTCCCCATGAGGTAATTTGGTCATAAGAATAGAAAAAATATTTTTTAAAAGATGTGAAACTTTTGATGATGATGTTTAAAGAGACTTGGGTACATTTGTACAAGGAACACAGAACGTGAGCATGCGGGACCACAACTCAAATGTCATGTTGGCCTTTATTGTAAGGGGATTGGAGTACAGAACTAAAGAAGTCTCACTCCAGATGTACAGGGTTTTGGTGAGACCACATCTGGAATCCTGTGTACAGTTTTGGTCTCCATGTTTAAGGAAGGATAAACTTACATTGGAGGCGGTACAGCCAAGGTTCACTCGATTGGTCCCTGGGATGAGGGGGTCCTATGATGAGAGGCTGAGTAACTTGGGTCTTTTTCTCTGGAGTTTACAAGAATGAGAGGCGATTTCATTAAAACAGAGTCCCCAGTCTTCCAGTCTCCAGATTGTCGGAGACCAGTTGGATGGCAGAAGGTGCACATCAGAATCCTGCAGAAGTCCTGACATTTGGAACTTTTTAGAATCCTCCCATTTATTGTGTAATGCTTTGCCTTGTTTGCCCTCCCCAAATACATCACCTCACACTTTTCCAGATTGAATTCCATTTGCCACTTTTCTGCCCCCTGGACCAGTCCATTTATATTTTCCTGCATTGTACAGTTTTCTCCCTCAGCATCAACCACACGGACAATGGTCCATCTCATCTGCAAACTTCTTAATCATACCCTCACATGTTAGTGGGTGGTGGGGAGAGGCAATGGCATAGTGGTGTTGTCACTGCACTAGTAATCCAGGGACCCAGGTTCAAATCCTGCCACAGCAGATGGTGGAATTTGAATTTAATAAAAATTTGGAATTAAAAGTCTAATGATGACCATGAAACCACTGTCAATTGTTGTAAAAACCCATCTGGTTCACTAATGTCCTTTAGGGAAGGAAATCCCTACATGTGACTCCAGACCCACAGCAACATGGTTGACGCATTGAACTGAATTAAGGCAACTAGGGATGGCTAATAAATGCTGGCCTGGCCAGTGACACCCACATCCCATGGACAAATTTTTAAAAATTTGAATCTTTGATATATACAAGTGACAGCCAGTAATAAGACCTGAGGAATCCCATTGGAAACAGCCTTCCAGTCATAAAAACACTTTTCCTGCCACTGGATCCAATTTGCCTCTTTCCCTTGGGTCCCATGAGCTATTAATTTTCTGACCAGTCTAACATGTGGTACTTTGTCAAAAGCCTTGTGAAAATCCATGTTGACTTCATCAAATCCTCCACCCTCAGCCACCTTGTTACCTCAAAAACTTCAATCAAGTTAGTCAGGCAGGACCTTCCTTAACATATCCATACCGACGAGCCTTGATCAACCCCTGACTCTCTAAATAACAATTTATACTGTTTCTCTGAATTTTTTCCAATCATTTTCCCACCATTGAGGTTAGGCTGACTGGTCTATAATTACTCAGTCTATCATTTCCTCCCTTTTTAAACAACCGTACAGCATTAGCTATCCTCCAGCATGATGCCTATAGTCAGAGAGGATTGAAAATGATGGTCAGAGCCTCTGCTATTTCTTCCCTTGCTTCTCTCAGCAGCCTGGATTACATTTCATCTGGGCCTCGGGATTTATCCACTTTCAAAGGTGTTAAACCCTTTACAAATTCCTCTCTCACTATTTCGGGTCAGTTGCAATGAATAATTCACACTCTTCCTCCTGAGCTATAGACTCAGCTTCATCCTTCTCTTTAGAAACAGGCCACAAGTATTCATGAATTATTTATTAAGAACTATCCCTATATCTTGTGCCTCCACACACAAGTTATCCATATTCACTAATTGGTCCTATACTTCCCTTTGTCATTGTAGTATAAGGGATTAATAGTTATGCTAATGAGTTAGTGATGTGTATCATGATATAACAGTGACATCATCAGTCATGTGCTAGAGACTCTGGAGAGCAGATGGAATAGACTGTACTCAAGAAAGATGTACCTACTGAGTAACTCATGTATATAGTGTAAATAAAGCTGTGGCCTATTCCTGCTCCTAATTCGTATGTCTGTACGTTGTCCTCACTTCCCACCCCAGCAGCCTCCTCATTGAAAGGATCATCCTCACTATTTCCTGCCAGCTCCAGGGTGCTGCACGTACCAGGTAAATCTTCCCCTGGCCTGACCTTTCACTCTGTGACACCCTGGTCCACTCCTCAATCACTCCCAACACCCCCTCCCATTCCAAATGTAAAAGCTCAATGAAGAATCAGCATCAACCCAAACCATTAACTCTGTTTCTCTCTCCACAGATGCTGCCTGACCTGCTGAGTATTTCCAGCATTTTCTGTTTTTGTTTAATATGATAATTATAAATAGTCTTTTTGTGCCTCGATGAAAGATCATTTACTGACTGGGGATTGGCTGCTGATGAATGAATAGCTGGTGGCTGGAGATTGTTTTCTGATTGGACAGTGATCTGACCTGCTCCAAGTGATGGCCTTCTCCTCCTTCCAATCACGAGGCAGCAGACGATCAGCCTGGGAGTTGAACTGGATGCGATAGGCTCTGTGACTCTGCCACTTGTTCTTCTTCTGGGGGTTATAAAAGAGCAGGTATCGGGGTGAGGGTTTTGTGAAGGGGAAAGCAGCTGCTCGCTCTCGAACTCTTTGCACCCTCTCCAGTTTCGACTGCACAACGTAATCTCCTGGGCTCCAGGGGTTACTGATGTTTTCGAACTTCAGTCCAATTGTTTCAAAACTGTTCTCTGTTCCTATAAAAAAAAAATTAAAAAATAAAAAGGTGCTTCACAAGCCAGAGTTCCCAATCTAACATTCTCAGCCTCTCATCTGGATAGTAAATTAAACCAAATTTCTCTCAGTCCAGTGGACAGGGTATTAAAGTAAAAGCAAAATACTGCGGATGCTGGAAATCTGAAACAAAAACAGAAAATCCTGGAAAAATTCAGCAGGTCTAACAGCCTCTGTGGAGAGTTAACATTTTGAGTCTGTATGACTCTTCTTCAGAGTTAAAGAGAAATAAAAATGTGATGAAAATTATACTGTTTAAGGGGGGGTGGAGCAGGTGTAGCTGGATAGAAGGTCAGCGATATGTGGGGGCAAAGGAGAGATTGCCAGAGATGTCATGGACAAAAGGACAAAGGGCTGTTAATGACAGTGGTTCTGTTTAAAGGAGGTGCTGATGGTGGTGTTAAGGTCAGAAAGCAGAAGGTGGTAATAGCAGGACAAGGGTAAGCACTCTGGAAAGAACATGAACAAGTGACAGATGCCCTTGTGGGGGTGGGGCTGGGGGGAGGGGACGTAGGTGGGGAAAAAGATCGAAAATAGGATGAAAGGTGGAGATAAAACAATGAATAAAAATCAAAGTAAATAAAAATAAAAATTTAAAATGAGGATGAATATTGAAAAAAGGGGATAAAAAAGGGGGTAAGGGTGGAGGAGAGAGTTCATGACCTAAAGTTGTTGAATTCAATGTTAAGTCTGAAAGGCTGTAAAGTGCCTAGTTGGAAGATGAGGTGTTGTTCCTCCAGTTTACATTGAGCTTCACTAGAACATTGCAGCAGGCCAAGGATGGACATGTGGGCATGAGAGCAGGGTGGAGTGTTGAAATGGCAAGCAACAGGGAGGTCTGGGTCATGCTTACGGACAGACCGAAAGTGTTCTGCAAAGCGGTCACCCAGTCTGCGTTTGGTCTCTCCAATGTAGAGGAAACCGCATTGGGAGCAGCGAATGCAGTAGACTAAATTGAGGGAAGTGCAAGTGAAATGTTGCTTCACTTGAAAGGAGTGTTTGGGCCCTTGGACGGTGAGGAGAGGGGAAGTAAAGTGGCAGGTGTTACACCTTCTGCAGTTACATGGGAAGGTGCCGTGGGAGGGAGTTGAGGTGTTGGGGGTGATGGAGGAGTGGACCAGGGTGTCCCAGAGGGAACAATCCCTACGGAATGCAGATGAGGGAGTGAAGGGAAGATGTGTTTGGGGGTGGCATCATGCTGGAGTTGGTGGAAATGGCGGAGGATGATCCTTTGAATGTGGAGGCTGGTGGGATACCACCATCAGCACCTCCTTTAGCCGGTACCACTACCATTAACACCACTTTGTCCTTTTGTCCATGACATCTCTGGCAATCTCTCCTTTGCCCCCACCTATCACTGGCCTTCTATCCAGCTACACCTGCCCCATCCCCCTTAATTAGTCTAATTTTCATCACATTTTGACTTCTCTTTAGCTCTGAAGATGAGTATTACAGACTCGACAGGATATTGAAAACATCTGTGCAACTGGAAAAGGCAATAAAATCCTCATTGAAACACATCTGCTAAAGGTACGGAATGTGAATATGTAATGTGGAATCTAGAGACACTCAGCCAAATTGCATGGAAAATTACTCAGATAGATCAGCTCGGTTCAGAGGACAGTAATCTCAGGATGTTGTGGGTTCAACTTGAGAGATTGTCAGAGGGTCAGTGCTGAGGGAGTGCAGCACTGTCAGAGGGTCAGTACTGAGGGAGTGCTGCACTGTCAGAGGGTCAGTACTGAGGGAGTGCTGCACTGTCAGAGGGTCAGTGCTGAGTGAGTGCTGCACTGTCAGAGGGTCAGTACTGAGGGAGTGCTGCACTGTCGGAGGGTCAGTACTGAGGGAGTGCTGCACTGTCAGAAGGTCAGTACTGAGGGAGTGCTGCACTGTCAGAAGGTCAGTACTGAGGGAGTGCTGCACTGCCAGAAGGTCAGTACTGAGGGAGTGCTGCACTGTCAGAAGGTCAGTACTGAGGGAGTGCTGCACTGTCAGAGGGTCAGTACTGAGGGAGTGCTGCACTGTCACAGGGTCAGTAGTGAGGGAGTGCTGCACTGTGAGAGGGTCAGTACTGAGGGAGTGCTGCACTGTCACAGGGTCAGTACTGAGGGAGTGCTGCACTGTCAGAGGGTCAGCACTGAGGGAGTGCTGCACTGTCAGAGGGTCAGTACTGAGGGAGTGCTGCACTGTCAGAGGGTCAGTACTGAGGGAGTGCCGCACTGTCAGAGGGTCAGTACTGAGGGATTGCTGCACTGTCAGAGGGTCAGTACTGAGGGAGTGCTGCACTGTCAGAGGGTCAGTACTGAGGGAGTGCTGCACTGTCAGAGGGTCAGTACTGAGGGAGTGCTGCACTGTCACAGGGTCAGTAGTGAGGGAGTGCTGCACTGTGAGAGGGTCAGTACTGAGGGAGTGCTGCACTGTCACAGGGTCAGTACTGAGGGAGTGCTGCACTGTCAGAGGGTCAGCACTGAGGGAGTGCTGCACTGTCAGAGGGTCAGTACTGAGGGAGTGCTGCACTGTCAGAGGGTCAGTACTGAGGGAGTGCCGCACTGTCAGAGGGTCAGTACTGAGGGATTGCTGCACTGTCAGAGGGTCAGTACTGAGGGAGTGCTGCACTGTCAGAGGGTCAGTACTGAGGGAGTGCTGCACTGTCAGAGGGTCAGTACTGAGGGATTGCTGCACTGTCAGAGGGTCAGTACTGAGGGAGTGCTGCACTGTCAGAGGGTCAGTACTGAGGGAGTGCTGCACTGTCAGAGGGTCATTACTGAGGGAGTGCTGCACTGTCAGAGGGTCAGTACTGAGGGAGTGCTGCACTGTCAGAGGGTCAGTACTCTCCTGAGCTCCCATCTACCCCTAACCTTCTATCTTGCTCCACCTGCTCCACCCCCTCTAAAACAATATAACATCCATCCCATTCCTACTGCTCTTCAGCTCTGAAGAAGAGTCATACGGACTCGAAACATTCACTCTGTTTCCCTCTCCGTAGATACTGCCGGACCTGCTGAGTTTCTCCAGCATTTTCTGCTTTCACTCAGATCCATCTGTACTTTTCAGTTTTTTTAAATTATTGAGCAGAATGGTTCCCTGCTGGTGGGTTTGCAGGTGGCGGGGAGTGTGTGGGGGTGTAGGCGGGGAGGGTGCTCTTGGTGTTGGGGTGAGGGGCGGGGGGTGGATTGTAATATTCCCCAAGTGGCCTTCCTGCCACCCTCGTTGGCCTCTGGAGTTCAGGGGTAGGGGACAGACACCTGGCAGGTCACCCTGCTTGGGCTTCAGGTGTAAAGGGGCACAGAGGTTTGCCTCCATCAAGGGCTCCCTTTCCAGGAAGGAGGGAAGGGGGTAGAAAGCTAGGAGAAGGGTGGGGGATTAGTGGAAGAGCAGGGAGGTGGGAGGGAGGGAAATGGCTGAGATGAGAGGCAATGGTGAAAAAGCTAAAAAGCAGAGTATTGGCTGGGGAAATGTCCAGCCTTTGCCTCCTGTGCCCAGGACTCATTCCTGTAACTGTGGATTCAGGACTTTGATAACCCACCTGCCACATCCAGGTCCACTTTATAATGGATGAGGTGTGTGTGGAGATTGCCCAGGACATAGTCATAAACTTTAGTTCCATAGTTCTCCCCCTCAGGGGTGAAGAAGGTAGAATGGATGTAACCAGTGGCATGGACCTTAACCTCGATCACCCCATTCTGGTGGAAGATAAAGTCCCAGATATAGTCATAGTTATAGACAGTGGATATGGTCCTGATCACAAGCACATGGTTCTCGAGACCTCCATAGAATTTGAAGCTGCCTTGGAAGTTGCTGCTAAAATGTCTCCTCAGAGGGACGGCGGTGGAATGTTCAAATATACACAAAGCATTCTTGTAGCGGACTGGCTGGTCTGTGTCCCTGAAATGATAGGCATCTTTGTAGGTGGCAATCTCTGGGCAATCAATCCCCTTTGCCAGTTCATAATCAAAGGTGCCCATCCCCCAAGCAGTATCGATGTATTTAGTTTGCATTCCTGCTGGGCTGTGACCAGAATAGAAGGCAAGCGCTTCCTGAACACTAATCTCAAAGGCAATTGGCTCATCATTGAACCTAACATTGAAAAGTTGGAGCCCAGTAGATGTTCGCATTCTATAGGCAAAGCTCCAGCCTGCGTACAGGACCGAATTCCCCTTCACCTTGTACCTCTTCCCCTGACCCTCATATTGTTTAGGCCCAGGGATGTCGGTGCGAGTTTTGAAGTGGCCTCTGGGGATGTAGGTGGAGAAGACATCCTCACTCGGATGTTCAGGCAGCTTGAAGATATTCACAAGGCCCATGTTGTATTTCCTCACCAGCTCTTCCATACTGTCAAAGTACTGCCCATTGTACCAAACCTTCTCCACAGCCCAATGCCGTGGGTCCACAGATTTATGGTTCAAGAGGATCTCGAGGCCAATTGGATGGATGAAAAAGCCTTCCTTGCCTTGCTGCAGTATAAACCACGACTTCCTATCTCCTGACCTCAGACCCCTTGGTGCAACATCGGTGAAGGTCAGACAGCGGTCAGTGCAATTGTGGTACCAGAATCCACTGGTTTCCTTCAAGAATAGGGTCGCAGTCTTGGTGACCTCTTGCAGTTTCTCGTGAATGAGTGCAATCTCTACATAAGTTGTTGGTCGCGAGGTAAACTTTATGGGCTGTTTACTCCTCAATCTCGCAGGATGAAAATACTTGGGTATTGGCAGTGGCCCTACAATGTATTCTGTCACATTGGGCTTTGGTCCCGCACCAAAGAAGATGATGGCCTTAGCATTGCGTCGAGGAGCACAGCCAATACCATTGAGGAAATTGAGAATGTGTTGTTTCTTGGGAATTTGAAGCTCAATGAGGAAGATATAATTTTTGTGAAGTGTATGAGATGTTGCAGCTGACAGATTGAGGTTTTTCTGAGCTAGAAGGAAGGAACTCACTGCTCGCATCTCTGTAGGGCTCAGCTCAGCAAACACTGATGCTGTGTGATGGTAATGTTCAAAGAATTGAGAATATTGGCAACTAACTCCGCACAACATTAGCATGGCCGAGAAGCAGATCCAGTGCATATTAACGTCACCTCCCATCTCTCCACCTACAAGGAATGAAAAATGAAGAACTGGAATATGAACTATAACACAACAAGCACATCGTGGCTCACAGATCACAATGACTCAGCTCACCACCACTTTCTCAAGGACAATTAGAAATGGGCATAACCCCAGTAAGAGTCAGTGAGTGTGGGACCCATAACCCCAGTGAGAGTCAGTGTGTGTGGGACCCGTACCCCAGTGAGAGTCAGTGTGTGAGGGACCCATAACCCCAGTGAGAGTCAGAGTGTGCGACCCACACCCCAGTGAGAGTCAGTGTGTGAGGGACCCGTACCCCAGTGAGAGTCAGTGTGTGTGGGACCCGTACCCCAGTGAGAGTCAGTTTGTGAGGGACCCATAACCCCAGTGAGAGTCAGTGTGTGCAACCCACACCCCAGTGAGAGTCAGTGTGTGAGGGACCCATACCCCAGTGAAGTCAGTGTGTGTGGGACCCGTACCACAGCGAGAGTCAGTGTGTGTGGGAACCGTACCACAGCGAGAGTCAGTGTGTGTGGGACCCGTACGCCAATGAGTCAGTGTGTGTGGGAGTCATATCCCAGTGAGAGTCAGTGTGTGTGGGACCCGTACCCCAGTGAAAGTCTGTGTGTGGAACCCATACCCCAGTGGGAGTCAGTATGTGTGGGACCCGTACCCCAGTAAGAGTCAGTGTGTGTGAGACACGTACCCCAGTGAGAGTCAGTGTGTGTGGGACCCGTACCCCAGTGAGAGTCAGTGTGTGTGAGACACGTACCCCAGTGAGAGTCAGTGTGTGTGGGACCCGTACCCCAGTGAGAGTCAGTGTGTGTGGGACCCGTACACCACTGAGAGACAGTCTGTGTGCAACGCGTTGCCCAATGAGAGTAAGTGTGTTTGGGTCCCGTACTCGAGTCAGAGTCAGTGTGTGTAGAAATATTACCCCAGTGAGAGCCAATGTGTGTAGGACCCGTACCCCAGTGAGAGTCGGTGTGTGAGGGACCTGTACCCCAGTGAGAGTCAGTGTGTGTGGGACCCGTACCCCAGCGAGCGTCAGTGTGTGTGGGACCCGTACCCCAGTGAGAGTCAGTGTGTGTGTGGGAAGCATATACCAGTGAGAGACGTAGTGCGGGATCCATACCCCAGTGAGAGTCAGTATGTGTGGGACCTGTACCCCAGTGAGAGTCAGTGTGTTTGGGAACCATAACCCAGTGAGAGTCAGAGAGTATGGGACGCGTACCCCAGTGAGAGTCTGTGTGTGTGGGACCCATAACCCAGTGAGAGTCAGTGTGTGTGGGACCCGTACACCACTGAGAGTCGGTGTGTGTGGGAAGCATACCCCAGTGAGAGACATAGCGTGGGTCCCGTACCACAATGTGAGTCTGTGTGTGTGGGACCCGTACCCCAGTGAGAGTCTGTGTGTGTGGGACCCGTACCCCAGTGAGAGTCAGTGTGAGTGGGACCAATAACCCTGTGAGAGTCAGTGCGTGTGGGACCCGTACACCACTAAGAGATGGTGTGTGTGGAAAGCATACCCCAGTGAGAGACGTAGTGTGGGTTTCGTACCCCAGCGAGAGTCAGTGTGTGTGTGGCAGACGTACACCAGTTAACGTCAGTGTGTGTGTGAACCGTACCCCAGTGAGAGTCAGTGTGTGTGGGTCCCGTACCCCAGTGAGAGTCAGTGTGTTTGTGAACCGTATCCCAGTGAGAGTCAATGTGTTTGGGACACATACCCCAGTGAGAGTCAGTGTGTGGGGCTCCGTACCCCAGTGAGAGTCAGTGTGTGTGTGAACCGTACCCCAGTGAGAGTCAGAGTGATTGGGACACATACCCCAGTGAGAGTCCGTGTGTATGGGACCCGTAACCCAGTGAGAGTCAGCGTGTGTGGAAACCGTACCCCAGTGAGAGTCAGTGTGTGTGGTACCTGTACCCCAGTGACAGTCTGTGTGTGTGGGACCCGTACCCCAGTGAGTGTGTGGGACCAATAACCCTGTGAGAGTCAGTGCGTGTGGGACCTGTACACCACTGAGAGACGGTGTGTGTGGAAAGCATACCCCAGTGAGAGACGTAGTGTGGTTTTCGTACCCCAGTGAGAGTCAGTGGGTGTGGGACCCGTACCCCAGTGAGAGTCAGTGTGTGTGAGACCCCTACCCCAGTGAGCATCAGAATGTTTTGGACCCGTACCCTAGTGAGAGTCAGAGAGTGTGGGACCCGTACCCCAGTGAGCGTCAGAGAGTGTTGGACACTTACCCCAGTGAGAGTCAGTGTGTGTGGGACCCGTACCCCAGTGAGTGTCAGTGTGGGTGGGATACGTACCCCAGTGAAAGTCTGTTTGTGTCCGACCCGTACCCTGGTAAGAGTCTGTGTGGGTGGGACCCTTACCCCAGTGAGTGTCAGTGTGTGTAGGACCAATAACCCAGTGAGAGTCAGTGCGTGTGGGACCGGTACACCACTGAGAGACGGTGCGTGTGGGAAGAATACCCCAGTGAGAGACGGACTGTGGGTCCTGGTCCCCTTTGAGAGTCTGTGCGTGTGGGACCCGTACCCCAGTGAGAGTCATTGTGTGTGGGAACCATACAACAGTGAGAGTGCGTGTGTGTGGGACCCGTACCCCAGTGAGAGTCATTGTTTGTGGGATCCATACACCACTGAGAGTCCTTGTGTGTGGCATGCGTACCCCAGTGAGTATCAGTGTATTTGGGATCCGTACCCCAGTGAGAGTCAGTGTGTGTGGGACCCGTAGAGCATGGAGAGTCATTGTGTGTGGGAAATGTGACCCAGTGAGCATCAGAGTGTTTCGGACCCGTACCCCATGAGAGTCAGTGTGTGTGTGTGGGACCCGCACCCCAGTGGGAGTCAGTGTGTGTGGGACCCATACCACAGTGAGAGTAAGTGTGTGTGTGACACGTACCCCAGTGAGTGTCAATTTTTGTGGGAGCGGTACCCCAGTGAGAGTCAGTGTGAGTGGGACCCGTATCCAAGTGAGAGTCAGTGTTTGTGGGACAACACCCCAATGACAGTCATTGTGTGTGGGATCCATATACCAGTGAGAGTCCGTGTGTGGTATGCGTACCCCAGTGAGAATCAGTGTATGTGGGATCCGTACCCCAGTGAGAGTCAGTGTGTGTGGGACACGTACCCCAGTGAGAGACTGTGTGTGTGTGGGACACGTAACCCAGTGAGAGATAGTGTGTGTGGGACCCGTGCAGCATGGAGATTCAGTGTGTGTGGGAGACACGTACCCTAATGAGATTCATTTTGTGTGGGAACTGTACCCCGGTGAAAGTCAGTGTGTATGAGACCCGTCCCCCAGTGAGATTCAGTGTGTGTGGGACCCGTACACCTCAGAGAGACGGTGTGTGTGGGACCCGTACCCCAGTGAGAGTAAGTGTGTGTGGGACCCATACCCCAGTGAGAGTCAGTGTGTGTGGGACACGTACCCCAGTGAGAGTCAGTGTGTGTGGGACCCGTACCCCAGTGAGAGTCAGTGTGTGTGGGACCCGTA
This sequence comes from Carcharodon carcharias, assembly GCF_017639515.1. NCBI lineage: Eukaryota > Metazoa > Chordata > Chondrichthyes > Lamniformes > Lamnidae > Carcharodon > Carcharodon carcharias. Next base: position 198,925,066 of record NC_054472.1, read on the forward strand.
CCCCATTGAGAGTCAGTGTGTGTGGGACCCGTATCCCAGTGAGAGTCATTGTGTGTGGGATCCGTACCCAGTGAGAGTCAGAGTCTGTGGGACACATAACCCAGTGAGATTCAGTGTGTGTGGTACGCGTACCCCAGTGAGAGTCAGTGTGTGTGGGACCCGTACCCCAGTGAGAGTCAGTGTGTGAGGGACCCGTACCCCAGTGAGAGTCAGTGTGTGAGGGACCCATAACCCCAGTGAGAGTCAGTGTGTGCGACCCACACCCCAGTGAGAGTCAGTGTGTGTGGGACCCGTACCCCAGTGAGAGTCAGTGTCTGAGGGACCCGTACCCCAGTGAAGTCAGTGTGTGTGGGACCCGTACGCCAATGAGTCAGTGTGTGTGGGAGTCGTATCCCAGTGAGAGTCAGTGTGTGAGTGGGACCCGTACCCCAGTGAAAGTCTGTGTGTGGAACCCATACCCCAGTGGGAGTCAGTATGTGTGGGACCCGTACCCCAGTGAGAGTAAGTGAGTGAAGGGACCCGTACCCCAGTGAGAGTCAGTGTGTGTGAGACACGTACCCCAGTGAGGGTCAGTGTGTGTGGGACCCGTACCCCAGTGAGAGTCAGTGTGTGTGAGACACGTACCCCAGTGAGAGTCAGTGTGTGTGGGACCCGTACACCACTGAGAGACAGTCTGTGTGCAACGCGTTGCCCAATGAGAGTAAGTGTGTTTGGGTCCCGTACTCGAGTGAGAGTCAGTGTGTGTAGAAATATTACCCCAGTGAGAGCCAATGTATGTAGGACCCGTACACCAGTGAGAGTCGGTGTGTGAGGGACCTGTACCTCAGTGAGAGTCAGTGTGTGTGGGACCCGTACCCCAGTGAGCGTCAGTGTGTGTGGGACCCATACCCCAGTGAGAGTCAGTGTGTGTGGGACCTTTACCCCAGTGAGAGTCAGTGTGTGTGGGTGACATACCCCAGTTAGCTTCAGTTTGATTGGGACCTGCATTACAGTGAGAGTCAGTGTGTGTGGGACCCGTACACAACTGAGAGACGGTGTGTGTGGGACCCGTACCCCAGTGAGAGACAGCGTGTGTGAGACCTGTACCCCAGTGAGAGTCAGTGTGTGTGGGACACATACCCCAGTGAGAGTCAGTGTGTGAGGGACCCGTACCTCATTGAGAGTCAGTGTGTGTGGGACCAGTACCCAGTGAAAGTAAGAGTGTGTGGGACATGTACCCCAGTGAGAGTCAGTGAGTGTGGGACCCGTAGAGCATGGAGAGTCAGTGTGTGTGGGAACTGTGACCCAGTGAGAATCAGTGTGTGTGGGAGACCCCTACACCAGTGAGAGTCCGTGTGTGTGGGACACGTGACCCAGTGAGAGTCATTTTTTGTGGCATCCATACACCAGTGAGAGTCCTCGTGTGTGGCATGCGTACCCCAGTGTAAATCAGTGTATGTGGGATCCGTACCCCAGTGAGAGTCAGTGTGTGTGGGACCTGTACCCCGGTGAGAGTCAGTGTGTGTGGGTCCCGTACCCCAGTGAGAGTCAGTGTGTGTGGGACCCGTACCCCAGTGAGAGTCAGTGTGTTAGAGACCCGTACCCTAGTGAGAGTCAGTGTGTGTGTGGGACCCGTACCCCAGTGAACGTCAGTGTGTGTGAGACCCGTACCCTAGTGAGAGTCAGTGTGTGTGGGACCCGTAGAGCATGGAGAGTCATTGTGTGTGGGACCCGTACCCCAGTGAACGTCAGTGTGTGTGAGACCCGTACCCTAGTGAGAGTCAGTGTGTGTGGGACCCGTAGAGCATGGAGAGTCATTGTGTGTGGGAACTGTGACCCAGTGAGCATCAGAGTGTTTCGGACCCGTACCCCATGAGAGTCAGTGTGTGTGTGTGGGACCCGCACCCCAGTGGGAGTCAGTGTGTGTGGGACCCATACCACAGTGAGAGTAAGTGTGTGTGTGACACGTACCCCAGTGAGTGTCAATTTTTGTGGGAGCGGTACCCCAGTGAGAGTCAGTGTGAGTGGGACCCGTATCCAAGTGAGAGTCAGTGTTTGTGGGACAACACTCCAATGACAGTCATTGTGTGTGGGATCCATATACCAGTGAGAGTCCGTGTGTGGTATGCGTACCCCAGTGAGAATCAGTGTATGTGGGATCCGTACCCCAGTGAGAGTCAGTGTGTGTGGGACACGTACCCCAGTGAGAGACTGTGTGTGTGGGACCCGTACACCTCAGAGAGACGGTGTGTGTGGGACCCGTACCCCAGTGAGAGTAAGTGTGTGTGGGACCCATACCCCAGTGAGAGTCAGTGTGTGTGGGACACGTACCCCAGTGAGAGTCAGTGTGTGTGGGACCCGTACCCCAGTGAGAGTCAGTGTGTGTGGGACCCGTACCCCATTGAGAGTCAGTGTGTGTGGGACCCGTATCCCAGTGAGAGTCATTGTGTGTGGGATCCGTACCCAGTGAGAGTCAGAGTCTGTGGGACACATAACCCAGTGAGATTCAGTGTGTGTGGTACGCGTACCCCAGTGAGAGTCAGTGTGTGTGGGACCCGTACCCCAGTGAGAGTCAGTGTGTGAGGGACCCGTACCCCAGTGAGAGTCAGTGTGTGAGGGACCCGTACCCCAGTGAGAGTCAGTGTGTGCGACCCACACCCCAGTGAGAGTCAGTGTGTGAGGGACCCATAACCCCAGTGAGAGTCAGTGTGTGCGACCCACACCCCAGTGAGAGTCAGTGTGTGTGGGACCCGTACCCCAGTGAGAGTCAGTGTCTGAGGGACCCGTACCCCAGTGAAGTCAGTGTGTGTGGGACCCGTACGCCAATGAGTCAGTGTGTGTGGGAGTCGTATCCCAGTGAGAGTCAGTGTGTGAGTGGGACCCGTACCCCAGTGAAAGTCTGTGTGTGGAACCCATACCCCAGTGGGAGTCAGTATGTGTGGGACCCGTACCCCAGTGAGAGTAAGTGAGTGAAAGGACCCGTACCCCAGTGAGAGTCAGTGTGTGTGAGACACGTACCCCAGTGAGGGTCAGTGTGTGTGGGACCCGTACCCCAGTGAGAGTCAGTGTGTGTGAGACACGTACCCCAGTGAGAGTCAGTGTGTGTGGGACCCGTACCCCAGTGAGAGTCAGTGTGTGTGGGACCCGTACACCACTGAGAGACAGTCTGTGTGCAACGCGTTGCCCAATGAGAGTAAGTGTGTTTGGGTCCCGTACTCGAGTGAGAGTCAGTGTGTGTAGAAATATTACCCCAGTGAGAGCCAATGTATGTAGGACCCGTACACCAGTGAGAGTCGGTGTGTGAGGGACCTGTACCCCAGTGAGAGTCAGTGTGTGTGGGACCCGTACCCCAGTGAGCGTCAGTGTGTGTGGGACCCATACCCCAGTGAGAGTCAGTGTGTGTGGGACCCATACCCCAGTGAGAGTCAGTGTGTGTGTGGGAAGCATATACCAGTGAGAGACGTAGTGCGGGATCCATACCCCAGTGAGAGTCAGTATGTGTGGGACCTGTACCCCAGTGAGAGTCAGTGTGTTTGGGAACCGTAACCCAGTGAGAGTCAGAGAGTATGGGACGCGTACCCCGGTGAGAGTCTGTGTGTGTGGGACCCATAACCCAGTGAGAGTCAGTGTGTGTGGGACCCGTACACCACTGAGAGTCGGTGTGTGTGGGAAGCCGACCCCAGTGAGAGACATAGCGTGGGTCCCGTACCACAATGTGAGTCTGTGTGTGTGGGACCCGTACCCCAGTGAGAGTCAGTGTGTGTGGGACCCGTACCCCAGTGAGAGTCAGTGTGTGTGGGACCAATAACCCTGTGAGAGTCAATGCGTGTGGGACCCGTACACCACTAAGAGACGGTGTGTGTGGAAAGCATACCCCAGTGAGAGACGTAGTGTGGGTTTCGTACCCCAGCGAGAGTCAGTGTGTGTGTGGAAGACGTACACCAGTTAGCGTCAGTGTGTGTGTGAACCGTACCCCAGTGAGAGTCAGTGTGTTTGTGAACCGTACCCCAGTGAGAGTCAGTGTGTTTGGGACACATACCCCTGTGAGAGTCAGTGTGTGGGGCCCCGTACCCCATTGAGAGTCAGTGTGTGTGTGAACCGTACCCCAGTGAGAGTCAGAGTGATTGGGACACATACCCCAGTGAGAGTCCGTGTGTATGGGACCCGTAACCCAGTGAGAGTCCGCGTGTGTGGAAACCGTACCCCAGTGAGAGTCAGTGTGTGTGGTACCTGTACCCCAGTGAGAGACAGTGTGTGTGGGACCAATAACCCTGTGAGAGTCAGTGCGTGTGGGACCTGTACACCACTGAGAGACGGTGTGTGTGGAAAGCATACCCCAGTGAGAGACGTAGTGTGGTTTTCGTACCCCAGTGAGAGTCAGTGGGTGTGGGACCCGTACCCCAGTGAGAGTCAGTGTGTGTGAGACCCCTACCCCAGTGAGCATCAGAATGTTTCGGACCCGTACCCTAGTGAGAGTCAGAGAGTGTGGGACCCGTACCCCAGTGAGAGTCAGCGAGTGTTGGACCCTTACCCCAGTGAGAGTCAGTGTGTGTGGGACCCGTACCCCAGTGAGTGTCAGTGTATGTGGGACCCGTACCCCAGTGAGAGTCAGAGAGTGTTGGACCCTTACCCCAGTGAGAGTCAGTGTGTGTGGGACCCGTACCCCAGTGAGTGTCAGTGTGGGTGGGATACGTACCCCAGTGAAAGTCTGTTTGTGTCCGACCCGTACCCTGGTAAGAGTCTGTGTGGGTGGGACCCTTACCCCAGTGAGTGTCAGTGTGTGTAGGACCAATAACCTAGTGAGAGTCAGTGCGTGTGGGACCGGTACACCACTGAGAGACGTTGCGTGTGGGAAGCATACCCCAGTGAGAGACGGACTGTGGGTCCTGGTCCCCTTTGAGAGTCTGTGCGTGTGGGACCCGTACCCAGTGAGAGACAGTGTGTGTGGGACCCATACCCCAGTGAGAGTCATTGTGTGTGGGAACCATACAACAGTGAGAGTGCGTGTGTGTGGGACCCGTACCCCAGTGAAAGTCATTGTTTGTGGGATCCATACACCAGTGAGAGTCCTTGTGTGTGCCATGCGTACCCCAGTGAGAATCAGTGTATGTGGGATCCTTACCCCAGTGAGAGTTAGTGTGTGTGGGACCTGTACCCCAGTGAGAGTCAGTGTGTGTAGGTGACATACCCCAGTTAGTGTCAGTTTGATTGGGACCTGCATTACAGTGAGAGTTAGTGTGTGTGGGACCCGTACACAACTGAGAGACGGTGTGTGTGGGACCCGTACCCCAGTGAGAGACAGCGTGTGTGAGACCTGTACCCCAGTGAGAGTCAGTGTGTGAGGGAACCGTAACCCAGTGAGAGTCAGTGTGTGTGGGACAGCACCCCAGTGAGAGACAGTGTGTGTGAGACCCATACCCCAGTGAGAGTCAGTGTGTGAGGGACCCGTACCCCAGTGAGAGTCAGTGTGTGTGGGACCCGTACCCCAGTGAGAGTCAGTATGTGTGGGACCAGTACCCAGTGAAAGTAAGAGTGTGTGGGACATGTACCCCAGTGAGAGTCAGTGAGTGTGGGACCCGTAGAGCATGGAGAGTCAGTGTGTGTGGGAACTGTGACACAGTGAGAGTCATTGTTTGTGGCATCCATACACCAGTGAGAGTCCTCGTGTGTGGCATGTGTACCCCAGTGTAAATCAGTGTATGTGGGATCCGTACCCCAGTAAGAGTCAGTGTGTGTGGGACCAATAACCCTGTGAGAGTCAGTGCGTGTGGGACCCGTACACCACTGAGAGACGGTGTGTGTGGCAAGCATACCCCAGTGAGAGACATAGCGTGAGTCCCGTACCACAATTTGAGTCTGGGTGTGTTGGACCCGTACCCTAGTGAGAGTCAATACGTGTGGGACCCGTACCCCAGTGAGAGTCAGTGTGTGTGGGACCCGTACCCCAGTGAGAGTCAGTATGTGTGGGACCCGTACCCCAGTGAGTGTCAGTGTGTGTCGGACCCGTACCCCGGTAGTACTCTATGTGTGTGTGACCTTTACTCCAGTGAGAGTCAGTGTGTGTGGGACCAATAACCCAGTGAGAGTCAGTGCGTGTGGGACCTGTACACCACAGAGAGACGGTGTGTGTGGAAACCATACCCCAGTGAGAGACGTACTGTGGGTTTCGTAACCCAGTGAGAGTCAGTGTGTGTGTGGGAGACGTACCCCAGTTAGCATCAGTGTGTGTGTGAACTGTACCCCAGTGAGAGTCAGTGTGTATGGGACCCGTAACCCAATGAGAGTCAGTGTGTGTGTGAACCGTACCCCAGTGAGAGTCAGTGTGTGTGAGACCCGTACCCCAGTGAGAGTCAGTGTGTGTGAGACCCGTACCCCAGTGAGAGTCAGTGTGTGGGGGACCCGTACCCCAGTGAGAGTCAGTGTGTGTGGGACCCATACCCCAGTGAGAGACAGTGTGTGTGGGACCCTTACCCCAGTGAGAGACAGTGTGTGAGGGACCCTTACCCCAGTGAAAGTCTGTGTGTGTCGGACCCATACCCGGTAATACTCTGTGTGTGTGTGACCTTTACCCCAGTGAGAGTCAGTGTGTGTGGGACACGTACCCCAGTGAGAGACGGTGTGTGTGGGACCCGTGCAGCATGGAGATTCAGTGTGTGTGGGAGACACGTACCCCAATGAGATTCATTTTGTGTGGGAACTGTACCCCGGTGATAGTCAGTGTGTATAAGACCCGTCCCCCAGTGAGATTCAGTGTGTGTGTGGGACCCGTACCCCAGTGAGAGTCAGTGTGTGTGGGACCCGTACCCCAGTGAGAGTCAGTGTGTGTGGGACACGTACGCCAGTGATAGTCAGTGTGTGGGGGATCCGTACCCCAGTGAGAGTCAGAGAGTGTGGGACCCGTACCCCAGTGAAAGTCTGTGTGTGTGGGACCCATACCCCAGTGAGAGACAGTGTGTGTGGGACCCTTACCCCAGTGAGAGACAGTGTGTGAGGGACCCTTACCCCAGTGAAAGTCTGTGTGTGTCGGACCCATACCCGGTAATACTCTGTGTGTGTGTGACCTTTACCCCAGTGAGAGTCAGTGTGTGTGGGACACGTACCCCAGTGAGAGACGGTGTGTGTGGGACCCGTGCAGCATGGAGATTCAGTGTGTGTGGGAGACACGTACCCCAATGAGATTCATTTTGTGTGGGAACTGTACCCCGGTGATAGTCAGTGTGTATAAGACCCGTCCCCCAGTGAGATTCAGTGTGTGTGTGGGACCCGTACCCCAGTGAGAGTCAGTGTGTGTGGGACCCGTACCCCAGTGAGAGTCAGTGTGTGTGGGACACGTACGCCAGTGATAGTCAGTGTGTGGGGGACCCGTACCCCAGTGAGAGTCAGAGAGTGTGGGACCCGTACCCCAGTGAAAGTCTGTGTGTGTCGGACCCGTACCCCGGTAATACTCTGTGTGTGTGTGACCTTTACCCCAGTGAGAGTCAGTGTGTGTGGGACCAATAACACAGTGAGAGTCAGTGTGTGTGGGACCAATAACCAAGTGAGAGTCAGTGCGTGTGGGACCTGTACACCACTGAGAGACGGTGTGTGTGGAAAGCATACCCCAGTGAGAGACTTAGTGTGGGTCCGGTACCCCAGTGAGAGTCAGTGTGTGTGGGATCCGTACCCAGTGAGATTCAGAGTCTGTTGGACACATAACCCAGTGAGAGTCAGTATGTGTGGGACCCGTACCACAGTGATAGTTAGTGTGTGTGGGACACGTACCCCAGTGAGAGACAGTGTGTGTCGGACCCGTACCCCAGTGAGAGTCAGTGTGTGTGGGACCCGTATCCTAGTGAGAGTCAATGCGTGTGGGACCCGTACCCAGTGAGAGACAGTGTGTTAGAGACCCGTACCCCAGTGAGTGTCAGTGTGTGTGGGACCCGTAACCCACTGAGAGTCAGTGTGTGTGGGACCGGTACCAAAATGAGAGTCAGTGAGTGTGGGACCCGTACAACACTGAGAGACGGTGTGTGTGGGAATCATACCCCAGTGAGAGACATAGTGTGGGTCCCGTAACCCAATGTGAGTCTGTGTGTGTGGGACCCGTACCCCAGTGAGACTCAGATATTGTGGGAGCCGTAGCCCAGTGAAAGTCTGTGTGTGCCGGACCCATAACCCGGTAAGAGTCTGTGTGTGTGGGACCCTTACCCCAGTGAGTGTCAGTGTGTGTGGGACCAATAACCCAGTGAGAGTCAGAGTGTGTGGGACCCGTACACCACTGAGAGACGGTGTGTATGGGAAGCATACCCCAGTGAGAGTCGTAGTGTGGGTTTTGTACCCCATTTAGCGTCAGTGTGTGTGGGACCCGTACCCCAGTGAGTGTCAGTGTCTGTGGGACATGTACTCCAGTGAGAGTCAGTGTGAGTGGGGTCCATACCCCAGTGAGAGTCAGAGAGTGTGAGACCCGTACCCCAGTGAAAGTCTGTGTGTGTCGGACCCGTACCCCAGTGAGAATCAGTGTGTGTGGGATCCGTACCCAGTGACAGTCAGATTCTGTGGGACACATAACCCAGTGAGATTCAGTGTGTGTGGGACTCGTAGCCCAGTGAGAGTAAGAGTGTGTGGGACACGTACCCCAGTGAGAGTCATTGTCCGTGGGACCCGTACCCAAGAGAGAGTCATTGTGCGTGGGATTCGTAAGCCAGTGACAGTCAGATGCTGTGGGACACATAACCCAGTGAGATTCAGTTTGTGTGGGACTCGTACCACAGTGATAGTCAGTGTGTGTGGGACCCGTACCCCAGTGAGAGTCAGTGTGTGTGGCTCCAGTATCCTAGTGAGAGTCATTGTGTGTGGGACCCTTACCCCAGTGAGAGTCAGTGTGTGTGGGACCCGTACCCCAGTGAGAGTCAGTGTGTGTGGGACCCATACCCCCGTGAGAGTCAGTGTGTGTGGGACCCGTATCCTAGTGAGAGTCAGTGTGTGTGAGACCTGTGCCCCAGTGAGAGTCAGTGTGTGAGGGAACCGTACCCTAGTGAGAGTCAATATGTGTGGGACCATTACCCTGTGAAAGTAAGAGTGTGTGGGACATGTACCCCAGTGAGAGTCAGTGTGTGTGGTACCCGTACCCCAGTGAGAGTCAGTGTGTGGGGGACCCGTAACCCTGTGAGAGTCAGAGAGTGTGGGACCCGTACCCCAGTGAACGTCTGTGTGTGTCGGACCCGTACCCGGTAATACTCTGTGTGTGTGTGACCTTTACCCCAGTGAGAGTCAGTGTGTGTGGGACCAATAACACAGTGAGAGTCAGTGCGTGTGGGACCTGTACACCACTGAGAGACGGTGTGTGTGGAAAGCATACCCCAGTGAGAGACATAGTGTGGGTCCCGTACCCCAGTGAGAGTCATTGTGTGTGGGATCCGTACCCAGTGAGAGTCAGAGTCTTTTGGACACATAACCCAGTGAGATTCAGTGTGTGTGGGACTCATAGCCCAGTGAGAGTCAGTAGGTGTGGGACCCGTACCACAGTGATAGTTAGTGTGTGTGGGACACGTACCCCAGTGAGAGACAGTGTGTGCAACACGTACCCCAGTGAGAGTCAGTGTGTGTGGGACCCGTATCCTAGTGAGAGACAATGTGTGTGGGACCTGTGCCCCAGTGAGAGTCAGTGTGTGTGGGACCCGTACCCCAGTGAGTGTCAGTGTGTTAGAGACCCATACCCCAGTGAGCGTCAGTGTGTGTGGGACCGGTACCAAAATGAGAGTCTGTGTGTGTGGGACCCGTACCCCAGTGAGAGTCAGTGTGTGGGGGACCCGCACCCCAGTGAGAGTCAGTGTGTGTGTGGGACCCGTACCCCAGTGAGTGTCAGTGTGTGGGGGACCCGTACCCCAGTGAGAGTCAGTGTGTGTGGGACCCGTACACCACTGAGAGACGGTGTGTGTGGGAAGCATACCCCAGTGAGAGACATAGTGTGGGTCCCGTACCACAATGTGAGTCTGTGTGTGTGGGACCCGTACCCCAGTGAGACTCAGATATTGTGGGAGCCGTAGCCCAGTGAAAGTCTGTGTGTGCCGGACCCATAACCCGGTAAGAGTCTGTGTGTGTGGGACCCTTACCCCAGTGAGTGTCAGTGTGTGTGTGGGACCAATAACCCAGTGAGAGTCAGAGTGTGTGGGACCCGTACACCACTGAGAGACGGTGTGTGTGGGAAGCATACCCCAGTGAGAGTCGTAGTGTGGGTTTCGTACCTTAGTGAGAGTCAGTGTGTGTGTGGGAAACGTACCTCAGTTAGCATCTGTGTGTGTGGGACATGTACCCCAGTGAGAGTCATTGTGTGTGGGACCCGTACCCCAGTGAGAGTCAGTATCTGTGGGACCCGTGCACCAGTGAGAGTCAGTGTGAGTGGGGTCCATACCCCAGTGAGAGTCAGAGAGTGTGGGACCCGTACCCCAGTGAAAGTCCGTGTGTGTGGGACACATACCCCAGTGAGAATCAGTGTGTGTGGGACCAATAACCCAGTGAGAGTCAGTGCGTGTGGGACCTGTACGCCACTGAGAGACGGTGTGTGTGGAAAGAATACCGCAGTGAGAGACGTAGTGTGGGTTTCGTACCTCAGTGAGAGTCAGTGTGTGTGTGGGAGACGTACCCCAGTTAGCGTCAGTGTGTGTGTGGGAGACGTACCCCAGTGAGAGTCCGTCTTTGTGGGACCCGTACCCCAATGAGAGTCAGTGTGTGTGTGAACCGTACCCCAGTGAGAGTCAGTGTGTGTGGGACCTGTACCCCAGTGAGAGTCAGTGTGTGTGGGACCCGTACCCCAGTGAGAGTCAGTGTGTGTGGGTGACATACCCCAGTTAGCGTCAGTTTGTTTGTGACCTGTATTAAAGTGAGAGTCAGTGTGTGTGGGACCTGTACACCACTGAGAGTCAGTGTGTGTGGGACCCGTACCCCAGTGAGAGTTAAAGTGTGTGAGACCCATACCCCAGTGAGAGTCAGTGTGTGTGGGACACATACCCCAGTGAGAGTCAGTGTGTGAGGGACCCGTACCTCATTGAGAGTCAGTATGTGTGGGACCAGTACCCAGTGAAAGTAAGAGTGTGTGGGACATGTACCCCAGTGAGAGTCAGTGTGTGTGGGACCCGTACACCACTGAGAGACGGTGTGTGTGGGACCCGTAGCCCAGTGAGAGTCAGTGTGTGAGGGAAATGTACCTCATTGAGAGTCAGTGTGTGTGGGACAAGTACCCAGTGAGAGTAAGAGTGTGTGGGACACATACCCCAGTGAGAGTCATTGTGTGTGGGATCCGTACCCAGTGAGCGTCAGAGTCTGTGGGACACATAACCCAGTGAGATTCAGTGTGTGTGGGACTCGTAGCCCAGTGAGAGTCATTATGTGTGGGACCCGTACCACAGTGATAGACAGTGTGTGTGGGACACGAAACCCAGTGAGAGACAGTCTGTGTGCAACACGTACCCCAGTGAGAGTCAGTGTGTGTGGGACACGTACCCCAGTGAGAGTCAGTATGTGTGGGACCTGTACCCCAGTGAGAGTCAGTGTGTGTGGGACACGTACCCCAGTGAGAGTCAGTGTGTGTGGGACCCGTACACAGTGAGAGTCAGTGTGTGTGGGACCCATATCCTAGTGAGAGTCAGTGTGTGTGGGACCCATACCCCAGTGAGAGACAGTGTGTGTGGGACCCGTACCACAGTGAGAGTCAGTGTGTGTGGGACCCATATCCTAGTGAGAGTCAGTGTGTGTGGGACCCGTACCACAGTGAGAGTCAGTGTGTGTGGGACCCGTACCACAGTGAGAGTCAGTGTGTGATAGAACCGTACACAACTGAGAGACGGTGCGTGTGGGACCTGTACCCCAGTGAGAGTCAGAGTCTGTGGGACACATCACCCAGTGAGATTCAGTGTGTGTGGGACTCGTAGCCCAGTGAGAGACAATGTGTGTGCAAAACGTACCCCAGTGAGAGTCAGTGTGTGTGGGACCCGTACCCCAGTGAGAGTCAGTGTGTGTGGGACCTGTACCACAGTGAGAGTCAGTTTGTGTGGCACCCGTACCCCAGTGAGAGTCAGTTTGTGGGGGACCCGTACACAACTGAGAGACGGTGTGTGTGGGACCTGTACCCCATTGAGAGTCGGTGTGTGTGGGACCCTTACAACACTGAGAGACGGTGTGTGTGGGAATCATACCCCAGTGAGATACATAGTGTGTGTCCCGTACCACAATGTGAGTCTGTGTGTGTGGGACCTGTTCCCCAGTGAGAGTCAGTGTGTGTGGGACACGTACCCCAGTGAAAGTCTGTGTGTGCCGGACTCGTACCCCGGTAAGAGTCTGTGTGTGTGGGACCCTTACGCCAGTGAGAGTCAGTGTGTGTGTGGGACCAATAACCCAGTGAGAGTCAGAGTGTGTGGGACCCGTACACCACTGAGAGACGCTGTGTGTGGGAAGCATACCCCAGTGAGAGTCGTAGTGTGGGTTTCGTACCTCAGTGAGAGTCAGTATGTGTGTGGGAAACGTACACCATTTAGCGTCAGTGTGTGTGGGACCCGTAGCCCAGTGAGAGTCAGTGTCTGTGGGACCTGTACCCCAGTGAGAGTCATTGTGTGTGGGAGCCGTACCCCAGTGAAAGTCTGTGTGTGTCGGACCCGTACCCTGGTAAGAGTCTTTGTGTGTGGGACCCGTACCCCAGTGAGAATCAGTGTGTGTGGGACCAATAACCCAGTGAGAGTCAGTGCGTGTGGGACCTGTACACCACTGAGAGACGGTGTGTGTGGAAAGAATACCGCAGTGAGAGACGTAGTGTGGGTTTCGTACCTCAGTGAGAGTCAGTGTGTGTGTGGGAGACGTACCCCAGTTAGCGTCAGTGTGTGTGTGGGAGACGTACCCCAGTGAGAGTCCGTCTGTGTGGGACCCGTACCCCAATGAGAGTCAGAGTGTGTGTGAACCGTACCCCAGTGAGAGTCAGTGTGTGTGGGACCCATACCCCAGTGAGAGTCAGTGTGTGTGGGACCCGTACCCCAGTGAGAGTCAGTGTGTGTGGGTGACATACCCCAGTTAGCGTCAGTTTGTTTGGGACCTGTATTACAGTAAGAGTCAGTGTGTGTGGGACCCGTACACCACTGAGAGTCAGTGTGTGTGGGACCCGTACCCCAGTGAGAGTTAAAGTGTGTGAGACCCATACCCCAGTGAGAGTCAGTGTGTGTGGGACACATACCCCAGTGAGATTCAGTGTGTGAGGGACCCGTACCTCATTGAGAGTCAGTATGTGTGGGACCAGTACCCAGTGAAAGTAAGAGTGTGTGGGTCATGTACCCCAGTGAGAGTCAGTGTGTGTGGGACCTGTAGCCCAGTGAGAGTCAGTGTGTGAGGGACCCGTACCCCAGTGAGAGTCAGTGTGTGAGGGAACTGTACCTCATTGAAAGTCAGTGTGTGTGGGACTAGTACCCAGTGAGAGTAAGAGTGTGTGGGACACGTACCCCAGTGAGAGTCATTGTGTGTGGGATCCGTACCCAGTGAGAGTCAAAGTCTGTGGGACACATAACCCAGTGAGATTCAGTGTGTGTGGGACTCGTAGCCCAGTGAGAGTCAGTATGTGTGGGACCCGTACCACAGTGATAGACAGTGTGTGTGGGACACGAACCCCAGTGAGAGACAGTCTGTGTGCAACACGTACCCCAGTGAGAGTCAGTGTGTGTGGGACACGTACCCCAGTGAGAGTCAGTATGTGTGGGACCTGTACCCCAGTGAGAGTCAGTGTGTGTGGGACCCATATCCTAGTGAGAGTCAGTGTGTGTGGGACCCATACCCCAGTGAGAGACAGTGTGTGTGGGACCCGTACCACAGTGAGAGTCAGTGTGTGTGGGACCCATATCCTAGTGAGAGTCAGTGTGTGTGGGACCCGTACCACAGTGAGAGTCAGTGTGTGTGGGACCCGTACCACAGTGAGAGTCAGTGTGTGATAGAACCGTACACAACTGAGAGACGGTGCGTGTGGGACCTGTACCCCAGTGAGAGTCAGAGTCTGTGGGACACTTCACCCAGTGAGATTCAGTGTGTGTGGGACTCGTAGCCCAGTGAGAGACAATGTGTGTGCAAAACGTACCCCAGTGAGAGTCAGTGTGTGTGGGACCCGTACCCCAGTGAGAGTCAGTGTGTGTGGGACCTGTACCACAGTGAGAGTCAGTTTGTGTGGCACCCGTACCCCAGTGAGAGTCAGTTTGTGGGGGACCCGTACACAACTGAGAGACGGTGTGTGTGGGACCTGTACCCCATTGAGAGTCGGTGTGTGTGGGACCCTTACAACACTGAGAGACGGTGTGTGTGGGAATCATACCCCAGTGAGATACATAGTGTGTGTCCCGTACCACAATGTGAGTCTGTGTGTGTGGGACCTGTTCCCCAGTGAGAGTCAGTGTGTGTGGGACACGTACCCCAGTGAAAGTCTGTGTGTGCCGGACTCGTACCCCGGTAAGAGTCTGTGTGTGTGGGACCCTTACGCCAGTGAGAGTCAGTGTGTGTGTGGGACCAATAACCCAGTGAGAGTCAGAGTGTGTGGGACCCGTACACCACTGAGAGACGCTGTGTGTGGGAAGCATACCCCAGTGAGAGTCGTAGTGTGGGTTTCGTACCTCAGTGAGAGTCAGTATGTGTGTGGGAAACGTACACCATTTAGCGTCAGTGTGTGTGGGACCCGTAGCCCAGTGAGAGTCAGTGTCTGTGGGACCTGTACCCCAGTGAGAGTCATTGTGTGTGGGAGCCGTACCCCAGTGAAAGTCTGTGTGTGTCGGACCCGTACCCTGGTAAGAGTCTTTGTGTGTGGGACCCGTACCCCAGTGAGAATCAGTGTGTGTGGGACCAATAACCCAGTGAGAGTCAGTGCGTGTGGGACCTGTACACCACTGAGAGACGGTGTGTGTGGAAAGAATACCGCAGTGAGAGACGTAGTGTGGGTTTCGTACCTCAGTGAGAGTCAGTGTGTGTGTGGGAGACGTACCCCAGTTAGCGTCAGTGTGTGTGTGGGAGACGTACCCCAGTGAGAGTCCGTCTGTGTGGGACCCGTACCCCAATGAGAGTCAGAGTGTGTGTGAACCGTACCCCAGTGAGAGTCAGTGTGTGTGGGACCCATACCCCAGTGAGAGTCAGTGTGTGTGGGACCCGTACCCCAGTGAGAGTCAGTGTGTGTGGGTGACATACCCCAGTTAGCGTCAGTTTGTTTGGGACCTGTATTACAGTAAGAGTCAGTGTGTGTGGGACCCGTACACCACTGAGAGTCAGTGTGTGTGGGACCCGTACCCCAGTGAGAGTTAAAGTGTGTGAGACCCATACCCCAGTGAGAGTCAGTGTGTGTGGGACACATACCCCAGTGAGATTCAGTGTGTGAGGGACCCGTACCTCATTGAGAGTCAGTATGTGTGGGACCAGTACCCAGTGAAAGTAAGAGTGTGTGGGTCATGTACCCCAGTGAGAGTCAGTGTGTGTGGGACCTGTAGCCCAGTGAGAGTCAGTGTGTGAGGGACCCGTACCCCAGTGAGAGTCAGTGTGTGAGGGAACTGTACCTCATTGAAAGTCAGTGTGTGTGGGACTAGTACCCAGTGAGAGTAAGAGTGTGTGGGACACGTACCCCAGTGAGAGTCATTGTGTGTGGGATCCGTACCCAGTGAGAGTCAAAGTCTGTGGGACACATAACCCAGTGAGATTCAGTGTGTGTGGGACTCGTAGCCCAGTGAGAGTCAGTATGTGTGGGACCCGTACCACAGTGATAGACAGTGTGTGTGGGACACGAACCCCAGTGAGAGACAGTCTGTGTGCAACACGTACCCCAGTGAGAGTCAGTATGTGTGGGACCTGTACCCCAGTGAGAGTCAGTGTGTGTGGGACTCATATCCTAGTGAGAGTCAGTGTGTGTGAGACCCATACCCCAGTGAGAGTCAGTGTGTGTGGGAACCCTACCACAGTGAGAGTCAGTGTGTGTGGGACCCATATCCTAGTGAGAGTCAGTGTGTGTGGGACCCGTACCCCAGTGAGAGTCAGTGTGTGTGGGACCCGTACCACAGTGACAGTCAGTGTGTGATAGAACCGTACACAACTGAGAGACGGTGCGTGTGGGACCTGTACCCCAGTGAGAGTTGGTGTGTGTGGGACCTGTGCCCCAGTGAGAGTCAGTGTGTGTGGGACCCGTACCCCAGTGAGAGTCAGTTTGTGTGGCACCCGTACCCCAGTGAGAGTCAGCGTGTGTGGGACCTGTACCACAGTGAGAGTCAGTTTGTGTGGGACTCGTACCCCAGTGAGAGTCAGTTTGTGGGGGACCCGTACACAACTGAGAGACGGTGTGTGTGGGACCTGTACCCCATTGAGAGTCGGTGTGTGTGTGGGACCCGTACACCACTGAGAGACGGTGTGTGTGGGAATCATACCCCAGTGAGAGACATAGTGTGTGTCCCGTACCACAATGTGAGTCTGTGTGTGTGGGACCTGTTCCCCAGTGAGAGTCAGTGTGTGTGGGACACTTACCCCAGTGAAAGTCTGTGTGTGCCGGACCCATACCCCGGTAAGAGTCTGTGTGTGTGGGACCTTTACGCCAGTGAGAGTCAGTGTGTGTGGGACCAATAACCCAGTGAGAGTCAGAGTGTGTGGGACCCGTACACCACTGAGAGACGGTGTGTGTGGGAAGCATACCCCAGTGAGAGTCGTAGTGTGGGTTTCGTACCTCAGTGAGAGTCAGTGTGTGTGTGGGAAACGTACCCCAGTTAGCATCTGTGTGTGTGGGACCCGTAGCCCAGAGAGAGTCAGTATGTTCGGAACCCGTACCCCAGTGAGAGACAGTGTGTATGAGACCCGTACCCTAGTGAGGGACAGTGTGTGTGGGACACGTACACCAGTGAGAGTCAGTGTGTGTGGGACCCGTAGAGCATGGAGAGTCAGTATGTGTGGGACCATTACCTAGTAAAAGTAAAAGTGTGTGGGACCCGTACCCCAGTGAGAGTCAGAGAGTGTGGGACCCGTACCCCAGTGAAAGTCTGTGTGTGTCGGACCTGTACCCCGGTAAGCGTCTGTGTGTGTGGGAACTGTGACCCAGTGAGAATCAGTGTGTGTGGGAGACACCTACCCCAGTGAGCATCAGAGTGTTTCGGTCCCGTACCCCAGTGAGAGTCAGTGTGTGTTGGACCCGTATCCCAGTGAGAGTCAGTGTGTGCGGGACCATTAACCAAGTGAGAGCCAGTGTGTGTGGGACCAGGAACCCAATGAAATTCAGTGCGTGTGTGACCCATACACCACTGAGAGACGGTGTGTGTGGGAAACATACCCCAGTGAGAGACGGACTGTGGGTCCTGGTCCCCTTTGGGAGCCTGTGTATGTGGGACCCGTACCCCAGTGAGAGACGGTGTGTGTGGGACCCGTACCCCAGTGAGAGTCATTGTGTGTGGGATCCATACAACAGTGAGAGTCCGTGTTTGTGGGACCCGTACTCCAGTGAGAGTCCTTGTGTGTGGCATGCGTACCCCAGTGAGAATCAGTGTATGTGGGATCCGTACTCCAGTGAGAGGCAGTGTGTGTGGGACCTGTACCCCAGTGAGAGTCAGTGTGTGTGGGACCTATACCCCAGTGAGAGTCAGTGTGTGTGGGTGACATAACCTAGTTAGCGTCAGTTTGTTTGGGACCTGTATTACAGTGAGAGTCAGTGTGTGTGGGACCTGTGCCCCAGTGAGATTCAGTGTGTGAGGGAACCGTACCCCAGTGAGAGTCAGTGTCTGTGGGACAGCACCGCAGTGAGAGTCAGTGTGTGTGTGAGACCCATACCCCAGTGAGAGTCAGTGTGTGTGAGACCCATACCCCAGTGAGAGTCAGTGTGTGTGGGACCCGTACCCCAGTGAGAGTCAGTTTGTGAGGGACCCGTACCTCATTGAGAGTCAGTATGTGTGGGACCAGTACCCAGTGAGGGTAAGAGTGCGTGGGACATGTACGCCAGTGAGAGTCAAAGTGTGTGGGACCTGTACCCCAGTGAGAGTCAGAGAGTTTGGGACCCGTACCCCAGTGAAAGTCTGTGTGTATCGGACCAGTACCCCGGTAAGCGTCTCTGTGTGTGGGACCCTTACTCCAGTGATTGTCAGTGTGTGTGGGACCAATAACCCAGTGAGAGTCAGTGTGTGTGGGACCTGTACACCACTGAGAGACGGTGTGTGTGGGAAGCATACCCCAGTGAGAGAGGTAGTGTGTGTTTCGTACCTCAGTGATAGTCAGTGTGTGTGTGGAAGACGTACCCCAGTGAGAGTCAGTGTGTGTGGGACCCGTACCCCAGTTAGCATCAGTGTGTGTGTGAACTGTACCCCAGTGAGAGTCAATGAGTTTGGGACACATACTCCGGTGAGAGTCAGTGTGTGTGGAACCCGTACCCCAGTGAGAGTCAGTGTGTGTGGGACCCGTACCCCAGTGAGAGTCAGTCTGTGTGGGAGACCCCTGCCCCAGTGAGCATCAGTTTGTTTCGGTCCCATACCCCAGTGAGAGTCAGTCTGTGTGGGACCCGTACCCCAGTGAGTGTCAGAGTGGGTATGGGACCCGTACCCCATTGAGAGTAAGTGTGTCTGGGACACGTACCCCAGTGAATGTCAATGTTTGTGGGAGCGGAACCCCAGCGAGAGTGTGTGTGTGGGACCCGTATCCAAGTGAGAGTCAGTGTTTGTGGGACAGCACCCCAATGAGAGTCAATGTTTGTGGGATCCATACACCAGTGAGAGTCCGTGTGTGTAGCATGTGTACCCCAGTGAGAATCAGTGTTTGTGGGATCCGTACCCCAGTGAGAGTCAGTGTGTGTGGGATCCGTACCCCAGTGAGAGTCAGTGTGTGTGGGACATGTACCCCAGTGAGAGACTGTGTGTGTGGGACCCATAACCCAGTGAGAGATAGTGTGTGTGGGACCCGTGCAGCATGGAGATTCAGTGTGAGTGGGAGACACGTACCACTATAAGATTCATTTTTGTGGGAAATGTACCCCGGTGAAAGTCAGTGTGTATGTGACCCGCTCCCCAGTGAGATTCAGTGTGTGTGGGACCCGTACACCTCAGAGAGACGGTATGTGTGGGACCCATACCCCAGTGAGAGTCAGTGTGTGTGGGAATCGTATCCCAGTGAGAGTCAGTGTGTTAGAGACCCGTACCCCAGTGAGAGTCAGTGTGTGTGGGACCCGTACCCCAGTGAGAGTCAGTGTGTGTGGGACCCATACCCCAGTGAGAGTCAGTGTGTGTGTTACCCATACCCCAGTGAGAATCAGTGTGTGTGGGACCCGTACCCCAGTGAGAGTCAGTGTGTGTGGGACACGTTCCCCAGTGAGAGACAGTCTGTGTGCAACACGTACCCCAGTGAGAGTAAGTGTGTGTGGGACACGTGAACCAGTGAGAGTCAGTGTGTGTGGGACTCGTACCCCAGTGAGAGTCAGTGTGTGTGCAACACGTGCCCCAGTGAGAGTCAGTGTGTGTGGGACCCGTACCCCAGTGAGAGTCAGTGTGTGCGAGGGACCCGTACCCCAGTGAGAGTCAGTGTGTGTGGGACCCGTACCCCAGTGAGAGTCAGTGTGTGTGGGACCCGTACAACAGTGAGTGTCAGTGTGTGTGGGACCGGTACCACAGTGAGAGTCAGTGTGTGTGGGACTCGTACCCCATTGAGAGTCAGTGTGTGTGGGACCCGTACAACAGTGAGTGTCAGTGTGTGTGGGACCCGTACCCCAGTGAGAGTCAGTGTGTGGGGGACCCGTACCCCAGTGAGAGTAAGTGTGTGAGGGACCCATACCCCAGTGAGAGTCAGTGCGTGTGGGACCAGTACACCACTGAGAGACGGTGTGTGTGGGAAGCATACCCCAGTGAGAGACATAGTGTGGGTCCCGTACCCCAGTGAGAGTCAGAGAGTGTGGGACCCGTAACCCAGTGAGAGTCAGTGTGAGTGGGATCCGTACCTCAGTGAGAGTCAGAGAATGAGGGACCCGTACCCCAGTGAAAGTCTGTGTGTATCGGACCCGTACTCTGGTAAGAGTCTGTGTGTGTGGGAAAGTAACCACAGTGAGTGTCAGTGTGTGTGGGACCAATAACCCAGTGAGAGTCAGTGTGTGTGGGAAACTTACCCCAGTGAGTGTCAGGGTGTGTGGGACCAATAACCTAGTGAGAGTCAGTGCGTGTGGGACCTGTACACCACTGAGAGACGGTGTGTGTGGAAAGCATACCCCAGTGAGAGACTTAGTGTGGGTTTCGTACCTCAGTGAGAGTCATTGTGTGTGTGTGAGAGACGTACCCCAGTCAGCGTCAGTGTGTGTGGGACCCGTAGCCCAGTTAGCGTCAGTGTGTGTGTGAACCGTACCCCAGTGAGAGTCAGTGTGTTTGGGACACATACCCCAGTGAGAGTCAGTGTGTGTGGGACCCGTACACCAGTGAGAGTCAGTGGGTATGGGACCCGTACCCCAGTGAGAGTCAGTGTGTGTGGGACCCGTACCCCAGTGAGAGTCAGTGGGTATGGGACCCGTACCCCAGTGAGAGTCAGTGAGTGTGGGACACGTACACCAGTGAGAGACAGTGTGTTTTGGACCTGTACCCCAGTGAGAGTCAGTGTGTGCGGGACCATTAACCAAGTGAGAGCCATTGTGTGTGGGACCAGGAACCCAGTGAAAGTCAGTGCGTGTGTGACCCATACACCACTGAGAGACGGTGTGTGTGGGAAACATACCCCAGTGAGAGACGGACTGTGGGTCCCGTACCCCATTGAGAGTCTGTGTGTGTGGGACATGTTCCCCAGTGAGTGTCAATGTTTGTGGGAGCGGTACCCCAGTGAGAGTCAGTGTGTGTGGGACCCGTACCACAGTGAGAGTCAGTGTGTGTGGGACCCGTACCACAGTGAGAGTCAGTGTGTGTGGGACCCGTACCCCAGTGAGAGTCAGTGTGTGTGGGACCCGTACCACAGTGAGAGTCAGTGTGTGTGGGTGACATACCCCAGTTAGCGTCAGTTTGCTTGGGACCTGTAGTACAGTGAGAGTCAGTGTGTTGTGGACCCGTACCCCAGTGAGAGTCAGTGTGTGTGGGACCCGTACCCCAGTGAGAGACAGTGTGTGTGGGACCCGTACCCCAGTGAGAGTCAGTGTGTGTGGGACCCGTACCCCAGTGAGAGTCAGTGTGTGTGGGACCCGTACCCCAGTGAGAGTCAGTGTGTGTGGGACCCGTACCCCAGTGAGAGTCAGTGTGTGTGGGACCCGTACCCCAGTAACAGTCAGTGTGTGTGGGACCCGTACCCCAGTGAGAGTCAGTATGTGGGGGACCCGTACCCCAGTGAGAGTCTGTGTGTGTGGGACCCGTACCCCAGTGAGAGTCAGTATGTGGGGGACCCGTACCCCAGTGAGAGTCTGTGTGTGTGGGACCCGTACCCTAGTGAGAGTCAGTGTGTGTGGGACCCATACCCCAGTGAGAGTCTGTGTGTGTGGGACCCGTACCCTAGTGAGAGTCATTGTGTGTGGGACCCGTACCCCAGTGAGAGTCAGTGTGTTAGGGAACCTTACCCCAGTGAGAGTCAATAAGTGGGGGTCCCGTACCCCAGTGAGAGTCAGTGTGTGTGGGACCCGTATCCTAGTGAGAGTCAGTGTGCGTGGGACCCGTATCCTAGTGAGAGTCAGTGTGTGTGGGACCTGTGCCCCAGTGAAAGTCTGTGTGTGTCGGACCCATACCCTGGTAATACTCTGTGTGTGTGTGACCTTTACCCCTGTGAGAGCCAGTGTGTGTGGGAACTGTACACCACTGAGAGACGGTGTGTGTGGAAAGCATACCCCAGTGAGAGACTTAGTGTGGGTTTCGTACCCCATTTAGCTTCAGTCTGTATGTGAACCGGTCCCCAGTGAGAGTCAGTTTGTTTGGGACACATACCCCAGTGAGATTCAGTGTGTGTGGGACTCGTACCCCACTGAGAGTCATTGTCTGTGGGACCCGTACCCAAGTGAGAGTCATTGTGTGTGGGCTCCGTACCCAGTGACAGTCAGATTCTGTGGGACACATAACCCAGTGAGATTCAGTGTGTGTGGTACTCGTAGCCCAGTGAGAGTCAGTATGTGTGGGACCCGTACCACAGTGATAGTTAGTGTGTGTGGGACACGTACCCCAGTGAGAGTCTGTGTCTGTGGGACCCGTACCCAAGTGAGAGTCAGTGTGTGTGGGACCCGTACCCCAGTGAGAGTCAGTGTGTGTGGGACCTGTACCCAAGTGAGAGTCAGTGTGTGTGCAACACGTACCCCAGTGAGAGTCAGTGTGTGTGGGACCCGTACCCCAGTGAGAGTCAGTGTGTGTGCAACACGTACCCCGGTGAGAGTCAGTGTGTGTGGGACCCGTCCCCCAGTGAGAGTCTGTGTGTGTGGGACCCGTACCCTAGTGAGAGTCAGTGTGTGTGGCACCCAGAACCCAGTGAGAGTCAGTGTGTGTGGGACTCGTACCCCAGTGAGAGTCAGTGTGTGTGGGACCAGTACACCACTGAGATACGGTGTGTGTGGGAAGCCGTCCCCAGTGAGAGACATTGTGTGGGTCCCGTACCACAATGTGAGTCTGTGTGTGTGGGACCCGTACCCCAGTGAGAGTCAGTGTGTGTGGGACCCGTACCCCAGTGAGAGTCAGTGTGTGTGGGACCCGTACCCCAGTGAGAGTCAGTGTGTGTGGGACCCGTACCCCAGTGAGAGTCAGTGTTTTAGGGAAACGTACCCCAGTGAGAGTCAATAAGTGTGGGACCCGTACCCCAGTGAGAGTCAGTGTGTGTGGGACCCGTACCCCAGTGAGCGTCAGAGAGTGTGGGTCCCGTACCCCAGTGAGAGTCAGTGTGAGAGGGATCAGTACCTCAGTGAGAGTCAGAGAGTGTGGGACCCGTACCCCAGTGACAGGCTGTGTGTGTCGGACCCGTACCCTGGTAAGAGTCTGTGTGTATGGTGAACTTACCCCAGTGAGTGTCAGGGTGTGTGGGACCAATAACCCTGTGAGAGTCAGTGCGTGTGGGACCTGTGCACCACTGAGAGACGGTGTGTGTGGAAAGCATACCCCAGTGAGAGACTTATTGAGGGTTTCGTACCCCAGTTAGCGTCAGTCTGTGTGTGAACCGCACCCCAGTGAGAGTCAGTGTGTCTGAGGCACATACCCCAGTGAGATTCAGTGTGTGTGGGACTCGTAGCCCAGTGAGAGTCAGTGTGTGTGGGACCGGTACCAAAGTGAGAGTCAGTGTTTGTGGGACCCGTACCCCAGTGAGAGTCAGTGTGTGTGGCACCCATATCCTAGTGAGAGTCAGTGTGTGTGGGACCTGTGCCCCAGTGAGAGTCAGTGTGTGTGGGACCCGTACCCCAGTGAGAGTCAGTGTGTGTGGGACCCGTACCCCAGTGAGAGTCAGTGTGTGTGGGACCTGTACCCCAGTGAGCGTCAGAGAGTGTGGGTCCCGTACCCCAGTGAGAGTCAGTGTGAGAGGGATCAGTACCTCAGTGAGAGTCAGAGAGTGTGGGAGCCGTAAACCAGTGACAGTCTGTGTGTGTCGGACCCGTACCACAGTGAGAGTCAGTGTGTGTGGGACCTGTACCCCAGTGAGAGTCAGTGTGTGTGGGACCCGTACCCCAGTGAGAGTCAGTGTTTTAGGGAAACGTACCCCAGTGAGAGTCAGTGTGTGTGGGACCTGTACCCCAGTGAGAGTCAGTGTGTGTGGGTCCCGTACCACAATGTAAGTCTGTGTGAGTGGGACCCGTACCCCAGTGAGAGTCAGTGTGTGTGGGACCTGTACCCCAGTGAGAGTCAGTGTGTGTGGGACCTGTACCCCAGTGAGAGTCTGTGTGTGTGGGACCCGTACTCCAGTGAGAGTCAGTGTGTGTGGGACCCATAACCCAGTGAGAGTCTGTGTGTGTGGGACTCGTACCCCAGTGAGAGTCAGTGTGTTTGGGACCCGTACCCCAGTGAGAGTCAGTGTGTGTGGGACCCGTACCCCAGTGAGAGTCAGTGTGTGTGGGACCCGTACCCCAGTGAGAGTCAGTGTGTGTGGGACCCGTACCCCAGTGAGAGTCAGTGTGTGTGGGACCCGTACCCCAGTAAGAGTCAGTGTGTGTGGGACCCGTACCCCAGTGAGAGTCAGTGTGTTAGGGAACCGTACCCCAGTGAGAGTCAATAAGTGTGGGACCCGTACCCCAGTGAGAGTCAGTTTGGGTGTGGGAACCGTACCCCAGTGGGAGTCAGTGTGTGTGGGACCCGTACCCCAGTGAGCGTCAGATAGTGTGGGACCCGTACCCCAGTGAAAGTCTGTGTGTGTCGGACCCGTACCCTGGTAAGTGTCTGTGTGTGTGTTGAACTTACCCCAGTGAGTGTCAGTGTGTGTGGGACCAATAACCCAGTGAGACTCAGTGCGTGTGGGACCTGTACACCACTGAGAGACGGTGTGTGTGGAAAGCATACCCCAGTGAGAGACTTAGTGTGGGTTTCGTACCCCAGTTAACGTCAGTCTGTGTGTGAACCGCACATCAGTGAGAGTCAGTGTGTTTGGGACACATACCCCAGTGAGAGTCAGTGTGTGTGGGACCCGTAGCCCAGTGAGAGTCAGTGTGTGTGGGACCCATACCACAGTGATAGTCAGTGTGTGTGGGACACATACCCCAGTGAAAGTCAGTGTGTGTGGGACGCGTATCCTAGTGAGAGTCAGTGTGTGTGGGGACCGTACCCCAGTGAGAGTCAGTGTGTGTGGGACTCGTACCCCAGTGAGAGTCAGTGTGTGTGGCACCCATATCCTAGTGAGAGTCAGTGTGCGTGGGACCCGTACCCCAGTGAGAGACAGTGTGTGAGGGACCTGTACCCAAGTGAGAGGCAGTGTGTGTGGGACTCGTACCCCAGTGAGAGTCAGTGTGTGTGGGACCCGTATCCCAGTGAGAGTCAGTGTGTGGGGGACCCGTACCCTAGTGAGAGTCAGTGTGTGTGGGACCCGTACCCCAGTGAGAGTCAGTGTGTGTGGGACTTGTACCCCAATGAGGGTCAGTGTGTGGGGGACCCGTACCCCAGTGAGAGTCAGTGTGTGTGGGACCCGAACCCCAGTGAGCGCCAGAGAGTGTGGGTCCCGTACCCCAGTGAGAGTCAGTGTGAGAGGGATCAGTACCTCAGTGAGAGTCAGAGAGTGTGGGAGCCGTACCCCAGTGACAGTCTGTGTGTGTCGGACCCGTACCCTGGTAAGAGTCTGTGTGTGTGGTAAACTTACCCCAGTGAGTGTCAGTGTGTGTGCGACCAATAACCAAGTGAGAGTCAGTGCGTGTGGGAACTGTACACCACTGAGAGATGGTGTGTGTGGAAAGCATACCCCAGTGAGAGACTTAGTGTGGGTTTCGTACCCCAGTTAGCATCAGTCTGTGTGTGAACCGCTCCCCAGTGAGAGTCAGAGTGTTTGGGACACATGCGTGTGGGACCTGTAACCCAGTGAAAGTCAGTGTGTGTGAGACCCGTACCCCAGTGAGAGTCAGTGTGTGTGGGACCCGTACCCCAGTGAGAGACAGTGTGTTTTGGACCTGTACCCCAGTGAGAGACAGTGTGTGTGGGACAGCACCCCAGTGAGAGTCAGTGTGGTGGGACAGCACCCCAGTGAGAGTCAGTTTGTGTAGGACAGCACCCCAGTGATAGACAGTGTATGAGGGACCCGTAACTCATTGAGAGTCAGTATGTGTAGGACCAGTACCCAGTGAAAGTAAGAGTGTGTGGAACATGTACCCCAGTGAGAGTCAGTGTGAGTGGGATCCGTACCCCAGTGAGAGTCAGAGAGTGTGGGACCCGAACCCCAGTGAGAGTCAGTGTGAGTGGGATCCGTACCCCAGTGAGAGTCAGAGAGTGTGGGACCCGAACCCCAGTGAAAGTCTGTGTGTGTGGGACCCGTACCCTAGTGAGAGTCAGTGTGTGTGGGATCCATACACCAGTGAGAGTCCATGTGTGTGGCATGCGTACCTCAATGAGAATCAGTGTATGTGGGATCCGTACCCCAGTGAGAGTCAGTGTGTGTGGTAACCGTACCCCAGTGAGAGTCAGTGTGTGTGGGACACGTACCCCAGTGAGAGTCTGTGTGTGTGGGAGACCCGTGCTCCAGTGAGAGTCAGTGTGTGTGGGACCCGTACCCCAGTGAGAGACTGTGTGTGTGGGAGACCCGTGCTCCAGTGAGAGTCAGTGTGTGAGGAAAGCATAGCTCAATGAGAGTCAGTGTTTGTGGGACCGGTATCCAAGTGAGAGTCATTGTGTCAGGGACCCGTAACTCGTTGAGCGTCAGTTTCTGTGGGACCAGTACCCAATGAGAGTAAGAGTGTGTGGGACCCGTACCCCAAGGAGTGTAAGAGTTTGTGGGACCCGTACCCCACTGAGTGTCAGTTTGTGTGGGACCCGTACCCCAGTGAGAGATTGTGTGTGTGGGACCTGTACCCCAGTGAGAGTCAGTGTGTGTGGGACCCGTACCCCAGTGAGAGTCAGTGTGTGAGGGAACTGTACCCCAGTGAGAGTCAGTGTGTGTGGGACCCGTACCCCAGTGAGAGTCAGTGTGTGAGGGAACTGTACCTCATTGGGAGTCAGTGTGTGTGGGACTAGTACCCAGTGAGAGTAAGAGTATGTGGGACACGTACCCCACTGAGATTCATTGTCTGTGGGACCCGTACCCAAGTGAGAGTCATTGTGTGTGGGATCCATACCCAGTGACAGTCAGATTCTGTGGGACCCATAACCCAGTTAGATTCAGTGTGTGTGGGACTCGTAGCCCAGTGAGAGTCAGTGTGAGTGGGACCCGTACCCCAGTGAGAGTCAGTGTGTGTGGGACACGTACCCCAGTGAGAGTCAGTGTGTGTGGGACACGTACCACAGTGAGAATCAGTGTGTGTGGGACCCGTACACCACTGAGAGTCGGTGTGTGTGTGGGACCCATACCCCAGTGAGAGTCAGTGTGTGTGCAACACGTGCCCCAGTGAGAGTCAGTGTGTGTGGGACCCATACCCCAGTGAGAGTCAGTGTGTGTGGGACCCATACCCCAGTGAGAGTCAGTGTGTGTGGGACCCGTATCCTAGTGAGAGTCAGTGTGTGTGTGGGACCCGTATCCTAGTGAGAGTCAGTGTGTGTGGGACCTTTGTCCCAGTGAGAGTCAGTGTGTGTGGGACCTGTACCCCAGTGAGAGTCAGTGTGTGAGGGACCCGTACCCAAGTGAGAGTCAGTGTGTGTGGGACTCGTACCCCAGTGAGTGTCAGTGTGTGTGGGACCCGTACACCACTGAGAGACGGTGTGTGTGGGACCTGTTCCCCAGTGAGACTCAGTGTGTGTGGGACCCATACACCAGTGAGAGATGGTGTTTGTGGGAAGCATACCCCAGTGGGAGACATTGTGTGGGTCCCGTACCACAATGTGAGTCTGTGTGAGTGGGACCCGTAGCCCAGTGAGAGTCTGTGTGTGTGGGACCCGTATCCTAGTGAGAGTCAGTGTGTGTGGGACCCATACCCCAGTGAGAGTCAGTGTGTGTGGGACCCGTACCCCAGTGAGAGTCAGTGTGTGTGTGGGACCCGTACCCCAGTGAGGGTCAGTGTGTGTGCAACACGTACCCCAGTGAGAGGCAGTGTGTGTGGGAGCCGTACCCCAGTGAGAGTCAGTGTGTGTGGGACCCGTATCCTAGTGAGAGTCAGTGTGTGTGGGACCCGTACCCCAGTGAGAGTCAGTGTGTGTGCAACACGTACCCCAGTGAGAGTCAGTGTGTGTGGGACTCGTACCCCAGTGAGAGTCAGTGTGTGTGGGACTCGTACCGCAGTGAGAGTCAGTGTGTGTGGGACTCGTACCCCAGTGAGAGTCAGTGTGTGTGGGACTCGTACCCCAGTGAGAGTCAGTGTGTGTGGGACTCGTACCCCAGTGAGAGTCAGTGTGTGTGGGACTCGTACCCCAGTGAGAGTCAGTGTGTGTGGGACTCGTACCCCAGTGAGAGTCAGTGTGTGTGGGACTCGTACCCCAGTGAGAGTCAGTGTGTGTGGGACTCGTACCCCAGTGAGAGTCAGTGTGTGGGGGACACATACAACACTGAGAGACGGTGTTTGTGGGACCTCTACCCCAGTGAGAGTCAGTGTGTGTGGGACCTGTACCCCAGTGAGAGTCAGTGTGTGTGGGACCCATACCCCAGTGAGTGTCAGAGAGTGTGGGTCCCGTACCCCAGTGAGTGTCAGAGAGTGTGGGTCCCATACCCCAGTGAGAGTCAGTGTGTGTGGGAC
The DNA here is from genome assembly GCF_017639515.1 of Carcharodon carcharias. Classification (NCBI taxonomy): domain Eukaryota; kingdom Metazoa; phylum Chordata; class Chondrichthyes; order Lamniformes; family Lamnidae; genus Carcharodon; species Carcharodon carcharias. Next base: position 198,953,252 of record NC_054472.1, read on the forward strand.
CCATACCCCAGTGAGTGTCAGAGAGTGTGGGTCCCATACCCCAGTGAGAGTCAGTGTGAGAGGGATCAGTACCTCAGTGAGAGTCAGAGAGTGTGGGACCCGTACCCTAGTGAGAGTCAGTGTGTGTGGGATCCATACACCAGTGAGAGTCCATGTGTGTGGGACCCGTACCCCAGTGAGAGTCAGTGTGTGTGGGATCCATACACCAGTGAGAGTCCATGTGTGTGGCATGCGTACCTCAATGAGAATCAGTGTATGTGGGATCCGTACCCCAGTGAGAGTCAGTGTGTGTGGGACCCCTACCCCAGTGAGAGTCAGTGTGTGTGGGACATGTACCCCAGTGAGAGTCAGTGTGTGTGGGACCCGTACCCCAGTGAGAGTCAGTGTGTGTGGGACACGTACCCCAGTGAGAGACTGTGTGTGTGGGAGACCCGTGCTCCAGTGAGAGTCAGTGTGTGAGGAAAGCATAGCTCAATGAGAGTCAGTATTTGTGGGACCGGTATCCAAGTGAGAGTCATTGTGTCAGGGACCCGTAACTCGTTGAGCGTCAGTTTCTGTGGGACCAGTACCCAATGAGAGTAAGAGTATGTGGGACCCGTACCCCAAGGAGTGTAAGAGTGTGTGGGACCCGTACCCCACTGAGTGTCAGTTTGTGTGGGACCCGTACCCCAGTGAGAGATTGTGTGTGTGGGACCTGTACCCCAGTGAGAGTCAGTGTGTGTGGGACCCGTACCCCAGTGAGAGTCAGTGTGTGTGGGACCCGTACCCCAGTGAGAGTCAGTGTGTGTGGGACCCGTACCCCAGTGAGAGTCAGTGTGTGTGGGACCCGTACCCCAGTGAGAGATTGTGTGTGTGGGACCTGTACCCCAGTGAGAGTCAGTGTGTGTGGGACCCGTACAGCATGGAGATTCAGTGTGTGTGGGAGACACGTACCCCAATGAGATTCATTTTGTGTGGGAACTGTACCCCGGTGAAATTCAGTGTGTATGAGACCCGTCCCCCAGTGAGATTCAGTGTGTGTGGGACCCGTACACCTCAGAGAGACGGTGTGTGTGGGACCCGTACCCCAGTGAGAGTCAGTGTGTGTGTGGGACCCGTACACCAGTGAGAGTCAGTGTGTGTGGGACCCGTACCCCAGTGAGAGTCAGTGTGTGTGGGACCCGTACCCCAGTGAGAGTCAGTGTGTGTGGGACCTGTACCCCAGTGAGAGTCAGTGTGTGTGGGACCTGTACCCCAGTGAGAGTCAGTGTGTGTGGTACCTGTACCCCAGTGAGAGTCAGTGTGTGTGTGGGACCCGTACCCCAGTGAGAGTCAGTGTGTGTGGGACACGTACCCCAGTGAGAGTCAGTGTGTGTGGGACCCTTAAAACCACTGAAAGACGGTGTGTGTGGGTCCTGTACCCCAGTGAGAGTCAGTGTGTGTGGGTTCCGTACCCCATTGAGAGTCAGTGTGTTAGGGAACCGTACCCCAGTGAGAGTCAATAAGTGTGGGACCCGTAACCCAGTGAGACTCAGTGTGTGTGGGACCCGTACCCCAGTGAGTGTCAGAGAGTGTGGGTCCCGTACCCCAGTGAGTGTCAGAGAGTGTGGGTCCCGTATCCCAGTGAGAGTCAGTGTGAGAGGGATCAGTACCTCAGTGAGAGTCAGAGAGTGTGGGACCCGTACCCCAGTGACAGTCTGTGTGTGTCGGACCTGTACCCTGGTAAGAGTCTGTGTGTGTGGTAAACTTACCCCAGTGAGTGTCAGTGTGTGTGGGACCAATAACCCTGTGAGATTCAGTGCGTGTGGGACCTGTACACCACTGAGAGACGGTGTGTGTGGAAAGCATACCCCAGTGAGAGTCTTAGTGTGGGTTTCGTACCCCATTTAGCTTCATTCTGTATGTGAACCGCACCCCAGTGAGAGTCAGTGTGTTTGGGACACATACCCCAGTGAGATTCAGTGCGTGTGGGACTCGTACCCAGTGAGAGTAAGAGTGTGTGGGACACATACCCCACTGAGAGTCATTGTCTGTGGGACCCGTACCCAATTGAGAGTCATTGTGTGTGGGCTCCGTACCCAGTGACAGTCAGATTCTGTGGGACACATAACCCAGTGAGATTCAGTGTCTCTGGTACTCGTAGCCCAGTGAGAGTCAGTATGTGTGGGACCCGTACCACAGTGATAGTTAGTGTGTGTGGGACACGTACCCCAGTGAGAGACAGTGTGTGTGCAACACGTACCCCAGTGAGTTTCAGTGTGTGTGGGACACGTACCCCAGTGAGAGTCAGTGTGTGTGGGACACGTACCCCAGTGAGAGTCAGTGTGTGTGCAACACGTACCCCAGTGAGAGTCAGTGTGTGTGGGACACGTACCCCAGTGAGACTCAGTGTGTGTGGGACACGTACCCCAGTGAGAGACAGTGTGTGTGGCATCCGTATCCTAGAGAGAGTCAGTGTGTGTGGGACCTGTGCCCCAGTGAGAGTCAATGTGTGTGGGACCCGTACCCCAGTGAGAGTCAATGTGTGTCGGACCCGTACCACAGTGAGAGTCAGTGTGTGGGGAACCCGTACAAAAATGAGAGACGGTGTGTGTGGGACCTGTACCCCAGTGAGAGTCAGTGTGTGTGGGACCCGTACACCACTGAGAGATGGTGTGAGTGGGAAGCATACCGCAGTGAGAGACATTGTGTGGGTCCCGTACCACAATGTAAGTCTGTGTGAGTGGGACCCGTACCCCAGTGAGAGTCAATATGTGTGGGACCCATACCCCAGTGAGAGTCAGTGTGTGTGGGACCCAGAACCCAGTGAGAGTCAGATTGTGTGGCACCCAGAACCCAGTGAGAGTCAGTTTGTGTGTGGGAACCGTACCCCAGTGAGAGTCAGTGTGTGTGGTTCCCGTACCCCAGTGAGCGTCAGAGAGTGTGGGTCCCGTACCCCAGTAAGAGTCAGTGTGAGAGGGATCAGTACCTCAGTGAGAGTCAGAGAGTGTGGGACCCGTACCCCAGTGAGAGTCAGAGAGTTTGGGACCCGTACCCCAGTGAAAGTCTGTGTGTGTCGGACCCGTACCCTGGTAAGAGTCTGCGTGTGTGGTGAACTTACCCCAGTGAGTGTCAGGGTGTGTGGGACCAATAACCTAGTGAGAGTCAGTGCGTGTGGGACCTGTGCACCACTGAGAGACGGTGTGTGTGGAAAGCATACCCCAGTGAGAGACTTAGTGTGGGTTTCGTACCCCAATTAGTGTCAGTCTGTGTGTGAACCGCACCCCAGTGAGAGTCAGTGTGTTTGGGACACATACCCCAGTGAGATTCAGTGTGTGTGGGACTCGTAGCCCAGTGAGAGTCAGTATGTGTGGGGCCCATACCCCAGTGAGAATCAGTGTGTGTGGGACCCGTACCCCAGTGAGAGTAAGTGTGCGAGGGACCCATACCCCAGTGAGAGTCAGTGTTTGTGGGACTCGTACCCCAGTGAGAGTCAGTGTGTGTGGGACCCATATCCTAGTGAGAGTCAGTGTGTGTGGGACCCGTACCCCAGTGAGAGTCAGTGTGTGTGGGACCGGTACCCCAGTGAGAGTCAGTGTGTGTGGGACCCGTACCCCAGTGAGAGTCAGTGTGTGTGGGACCCGTACCCCAGTGAGAGTCAGTGTGTGGGGGACCCGTACCCCAGTGAGAGTCAGTGTGTGTGGGACCCGTACCCCAGTGAGAGTCAGTGTGTGTGGGACCCATACCCCAGTGAGAGTCAGTGTGTGAGGGAACTGTACCTCATTGGGAGTCAGTGTGTGTGGGACTAGTACCCAGTGAGAGTAAGAGTATGTGGGACACGTACCCCACTGAGAGTCATTGTCTGTGGGACCCGTACCCAAGTGAGAGTCATTGTGTGTGGGATCCGTACCCAGTGACAGTCAGATTCTGTGGGACACATAACCCAGTGAGAGTCAGTGTGTGTGGGACCCGTACCCCAGTGAGAGTCAGTGTGTGTGGGACACGTACCCCAGTGACAGTCAGATTCTGTGGGTCACATAACCCAGTGAGAGTCTGTGTGAGTGGGACCCGTACCCCAGTGAGAGTCAGTGTGTGTGGGACACGTACCCCAGTGACAGTCAGATTCTGTGGGTCACATAACCCAGTGAGAGTCTGTGTGAGTGGGACCCGTACCCCAGTGAGAGTCAGTGTGTGTGGGACACGTACCCCAGTGACAGTCAGATTCTGTGGGTCACATAACCCAGTGAGAGTCTGTGTGAGTGGGACCCGTACCCCAGTGAGAGTCAGTGTGTTGGGGACCCGTACCCCAGTGAGAATCAGTGTGTGTGGGACCCGTACCCCAGTGAGAGTCAGTGTGTGTGGGACCCGTACCCCAGTGAGAGTCAGTGTGTGTGTGGGACCCGTACCCCAGTGAGAGTCAGTGTGTGTGGGACTCGTATCCCAGTGAGAGTCAGTGTGTGTGGGACCCGTACCCCAGTGAGAGTCAGTGTGTGTCAGACCCGTACCCTGGTAAGAGTCTGTGTGTGTGGTAAACTTACCCCAGTGAGAGTCAGTGCGTGTGGGACCTGTACACCACTGAGAGACGGTGTGTGTGGAAAGCCTACCCCAGTGAGAGACTTAGTGTGGGTTTCGTACCCCATTTAGCTTCAGTCTGTATGTGAACCGCTCCCCAGTGAGAGTCAGTGTGTTTGGGACACATACCCCAGTGAGATTCAGTGCGTGTGGGACTCGTACCCACTGAGACTAAGAGTGTGTGGGACACGTACCCCACTGAGAGTCATTGTCTGTGGGACCCGTACCCAATTGAGAGTCATTGTGTGTGGAATCCGTAACCAGTGACAGTCAGATTCTGTGGGACGCATAACCCAGTGAGATTCAGTGTCTGTGGTACTCGTAGCCCAGTGAGAGTCAGTATGTGTGGGACCTGTACCACAGTGATAGTTAGTGTGTGTGGGACACGTACCCCAGTGAGAGTCAGTGTGTGTGCAACACGTACCCCAGTGAGAGTCAGTGTGTGTGGGACACGTACCCCAGTGAGAGTCAGTGTGTGTGGGACACGTACCCCAGTGATAGATAGTGTGTGTGGGACCCATACCCCAGTGAGAGTCAGTTTGGGTGTGGGAAACGTACCCAAGTGAGAGTCAGTGTGTGTGGGACCCGTGCCCCAGTGAGCGTCAGAGAGTGTGGGTCCCGTACCCCAGTGAGAGTCAGTGTGAGAGGGATCAGTACCTCAGTGAGAGTCAGAGAGTGTGGGACCCGTACCCCAGTGAAAGTCTGTGTGTGTCGGACCCGTACCCTGGTAAGAGTCTGTGTGTGTGGTGAACTTACCCCAGTGAGTGTCAGGCTGTGTGGGACCAATAACCCAGTGAGAGTCAGTGCGTGTGGGACCTGTGCACCACTGAGAGACGGTGTGTGTGGAAAGCATACCCCAGTGAGAGACTTAGTGTGGGTTTCGTACCCCAGTTAGCGTCAGTCTGTATGTGAACCGCACCGCAGTGAGAGTCAGTGTGTTTGGGACACATACCCCAGTGAGATTCAGTGTGTGTGGGACTCGTAGCCCAGTGAGAGTCAGTATGTGTGGGGCCCATACCCCAGTGAGAATCAGTGTGTGTGGGACCCGTACCCCAGTGAGAGTAAGTGTGCGAGGGACCCATACCCCAGTGAGAGTCAGTGTTTGTGGGACTCGTACCCCAGTGAGAGTCAGTGTGTGTGGGACCCATATCCTAGTGAGAGTCAGTGTGTGTGTGGGACCGGTACCCCAGTGAGAGTCAGTGTGTGTGGGACCCGTACCCCAGTGAGAGTCAGTGTGTGTGGGACCCGTACCCCAGTGAGAGTCAGTGTGTGTGGGACCCGTACCCCAGTGAGAGTCAGTGTGTGAGGGAACTGTACCTCATTGGGAGTCAGTGTGTGTGGGACTAGTACCCAGTGAGAGTAAGAGTATGTGGGACACATACCCCACTGAGAGTCATTGTCTGTGGGACCCGTACCCAAGTGAGAGTCATTGTGTGTGGGATCCGTACCCAGTGACAGTCAGATTCTGTGGGACACATAACCCAGTGAGATTCAGTGTGTGTGGGACCGGGACCACAGTGAGAGTCAGTATGTGTGGGACCCGTACCCCAGTGAGAGTCAGTGTGTGTGGGACCTGTACCCCAGTGAGAGTCAGCGAGTGTTGGACCCTTACCCCAGTGAGAGTCAGTGTGTGTGGGACACGTACCCCAGTGAGAGTCAGTGTGTGTGGGACACGTACCCCAGTGAGAGTCAGTGTGTGTGGGACACGTACCCCAGTGACAGTCAGATTCTGTGGGTCACATAACCCAGTGAGAGTCTGTGTGAGTGGGACCCGTACCCCAGTGAGAGTCAGTGTGTGTGGGACTCGTAGCCCAGTGAGAATCAGTGTGTGTGGGACCCGTACCCCAGTGAGAGTCAGTGTGTGTGGGACCCGTACCCCAGTGAGAGTCAGTGTGTGTGGGACCCGTACCCCAGTGAGAGTCAGTGTGTGTGTGGGACCCGTACCCCAGTGAGAGTCAGTGTGTGTGGGACTCGTACCACAGTGAGAGTCAGTGTGTGTGGGACCCGTACCCCAGTGAGAGTCAGTGTGTGTCAGACCCGTACCCCAGTGAGAGTCAGTGTGTGTGGGACCCGTACCCCAGTGAGAGTCAGTGTGTGTGGGACTCGTACCACAGTGAGAGTCAGAGAGTGTGGGACCCGTACCCCAGTGAGAGTCAGTGTGTGTCAGACCCGTACCCTGGTAAGAGTCTGTGTGTGTGGTAAACTTACCCCAGTGAGAGTCAGTGCGTGTGGGACCTGTACACCACTGAGAGACGGTGTGTGTGGAAAGCCTACCCCAGTGAGAGACTTAGTGTGGGTTTCGTATCCCATTTAGCTTCAGTCTGTATGTGAACCGCTCCCCAGTGAGAGTCAGTGTGTTTGGGACACATACCCCAGTGAGATTCAGTGCGTGTGGGACTCGTACCCACTGAGACTAAGAGTGTGTGGGACACGTACCCCACTGAGAGTCATTGTCTGTGGGACCCGTACCCAATTGAGAGTCATTGTGTGTGGAATCCGTAACCAGTGACAGTCAGATTCTGTGGGACGCATAACCCAGTGAGATTCAGTGTCTGTGGTACTCGTAGCCCAGTGAGAGTCAGTATGTGTGGGACCCGTACCACAGTGATAGTTAGTGTGTGTGGGACACGTACCCCAGTGAGAGTCAGTGTGTGTGCAACACGTACCCCAGTGAGAGTCAGTGTGTGTGGGACACGTACCCCAGTGAGAGTCAGTGTGTGTGGGACACGTACCCCAGTGATAGATAGTGTGTGTGGGACCCATACCCCAGTGAGAGTCAGTTTGGGTGTGGGAAACGTACCCAAGTGAGAGTCAGTGTGTGTGGGACCCGTGCCCCAGTGAGCGTCAGAGAGTGTGGGTCCCGTACCCCAGTGAGAGTCAGTGTGAGAGGGATCAGTACCTCAGTGAGAGTCAGAGAGTGTGGGACCCGTACCCCAGTGAAAGTCTGTGTGTGTCGGACCCGTACCCTGGTAAGAGTCTGTGTGTGTGGTGAACTTACCCCAGTGAGTGTCAGGCTGTGTGGGACCAATAACCCAGTGAGAGTCAGTGCGTGTGGGACCTGTGCACCACTGAGAGACGGTGTGTGTGGAAAGCATACCCCAGTGAGAGACTTAGTGTGGGTTTCGTACCCCAGTTAGCGTCAGTCTGTATGTGAACCGCACCCCAGTGAGAGTCAGTGTGTTTGGGACACATACCCCAGTGAGATTCAGTGTGTGTGGGACTCGTAGCCCAGTGAGAGTCAGTATGTGTGGGATCCATACCACAGTGAAAGTCAGTGTGTGTGGGTCCTGTGCCCCAGTGAGAGTCAGTGTGTGTCGGACCGGTACCAAAGTGAGAGTCAGTGTGTGTGGGACCTGTACCCAAGTGAGAGGCAGTGTGTGTGGGACCCGTACCCCAGTGAGTGTCTGTTTGTGTGGGACCCGTACCCCAGTGAGCATCAGAGAGTGTGGGTCCTGTACCCCAGTGAGAGTCAGTGTGAGAGGGATCAGTACCTCAGTGAGAGTCAGAGAGTGTGGGAGCCGTAAACCAGTGACAGTCTGTGTGTGTCGGACCCGTACTCTGGTAAGAGTCTGTGTGTGTGGTAAACTTACCCCAGAGAGTGTCAGTGTGTGTGGGCCCAATAACCAAGTGAGAGTCAGTGCGTGTGGGAACTGTACACCACTGAGAGACGGTGTGTGTGGAAAGCATACCTCAGTGAGAGACTTAGTGTGGGTTTCGTACCCCAGTTAGCGTCAGTCTGTGTGTGAACCGCTCCCCAGTGAGAGTCAGAGTGTTTGGGACACATACCCCAGTGAGAGTCAGTGTGTCTGGGACCTGTGCCCCAGTGAGAGTCAGTGTGTGTCGGACTGGTACCAAAGGGAGAGTCAGTGTGTGTGGGACCTGTACTCCAGTGAGAGTCAGTGTGTGTGGGACCCATACCCCAGTGAGAGTCAGTGTGTGTGGGACCTTTGCCCCAGTGAGAGTCGGTGTATGTGGGACCTGTACCCAAGTGAGAGTCAGTGTGTGTGGGACCTGTACCCCAGTGAGTGTCAGTGTGTTTGGGACCCGTACACCACTGAAGATGGTGTGTGTGGGAAACATACCCCAGTGAGAGACATTGTGTGGGTCCCGTACCACAATGTGAGTCTGTGTGAGTGGGACCCGTACCCCAGTGAGAGTCAGTGTGTGTGGGACCCGTACCCCAGTGAGAGTCAGTGTGTGTGGGACCCGTACCCCAGTGAGAGTCAGTGTGTGTGGGACCCACACCCCAGTGAGAGTCAGTGTGTGTGGGACCCGTACCCCAGTGAGAGTCAGTGTGTGTGGGACCCGTATCCCAGTGAGAGTCAGTGTGTGGGGGACCCGTACCCTAGTGAGAGTCAGTGTGTGTGGGACCCGTACCCCAGTGAGAGTCAGTGTGTGTGGGACTTGTACCCCAATGAGGGTCAGTGTGTGGGGGACCCGTACCCCAGTGAGAGTCAGTGTGTGTGGGACCCGAACCCCAGTGAGCGCCAGAGAGTGTGGGTCCCGTACCCCAGTGAGAGTCAGTGTGAGAGGGATCAGTACCTCAGTGAGAGTCAGAGAGTGTGGGAGCCGTACCCCAGTGACAGTCTGTGTGTGTCGGACCCGTACCCTGGTAAGAGTCTGTGTGTGTGGTAAACTTACCCCAGTGAGTGTCAGTGTGTGTGCGACCAATAACCAAGTGAGAGTCAGTGCGTGTGGGAACTGTACACCACTGAGAGATGGTGTGTGTGGAAAGCATACCCCAGTGAGAGACTTAGTGTGGGTTTCGTACCCCAGTTAGCATCAGTCTGTGTGTGAACCGCTCCCCAGTGAGAGTCAGAGTGTTTGGGACACATGCGTGTGGGACCTGTAACCCAGTGAAAGTCAGTGTGTGTGAGACCCGTACCCCAGTGAGAGTCAGTGTGTGTGGGACCCGTACCCCAGTGAGAGACAGTGTGTTTTGGACCTGTACCCCAGTGAGAGACAGTGTGTGTGGGACAGCACCCCAGTGAGAGTCAGTGTGGTGGGACAGCACCCCAGTGAGAGTCAGTGTGTGTAGGACAGCACCCCAGTGATAGACAGTGTATGAGGGACCCGTAACTCATTGAGAGTCAGTATGTGTAGGACCAGTACCCAGTGAGAGTCAGTGTGTGTGGGACCCATACCCCAGTGAGAGTCAGTGTGTGGGGGACCCGTAAAACCACTGAGAGACGGTTTGTGTGGGTCCTGTACCCCAGTGAGAGTCAGTGTGTGAGGGACCCGTAACCCAGTGAGAGTCAGTGTGTGTGGGACCCGTACACCACTGAGAGACGGTGTGTGTGGGAAGCCGACCCCAGTGAGAGACATTGTGTGGGTCCCGTACCACAATGTGAGTCTGTGTGTGTGGGACCCGTACCCCAGTGAGAGTCAGTGTGTGTGGGACCCGTACCCCAGTGAGAGTCTGTTTGTGTGGGACCCGTACCCCAGTGAGAGTCAGTGTGTGTGGGTCCCGTACCACAATGTGAGTCTGTGTGTGTGGGACCCGTACCCCAGTGAGAGTCAGTGTGTGTGGGACCCGTACCCCAGTGAGAGTCAGTGTGTGTGGCTCCCGTACCCTAGTGAATGTCAGAGAGTGTGGGTCCCGTACCCCAGTGAGAGTCAGTGTGTGTGGGACCCGTACCCCAGTGAGAGTCAGTGTGTGTGGGACCCGTACCCCAGTGAGAGTCAGTGTGTGTGGCTCCCGTACCCTAGTGAATGTCAGAGAGTGTGGGTCCCGTACCCCAGTGAGAGTCAGTGTGAGAGGGATCAGTACCTCAGTGAGAGTCAGAGAGTGTGGGAGCCGTAATCCAGTGACAGTCTGTGTGTGTCGGACCCGTACCCTGGTAAGAGTCTGTGTGTGTGGTAAACTTACCCCAGTGAGTGTCAGTGTGTGTGGGACCAATAACCCAGTGAGAGTCAGTGTTTGTGGGACCCGTACCCCAGTGAGAGTCAGTGTGTGTGGGACCCGTACCCCAGTGAGAGTCAGTGTGTGTGGGACACCTACCCCAGTGAGTGTCAGGGTATGTGGGACCAATAACCAAGTGAGAGTCAGTGCGTGTGGGAACTGTACACCACTGAGAGATGGTGTGTGTGGAAATCATACCCCAGTGAGAGACTTAGTGTGGGTTTCGTACCCCAGTTAGCATCAGTCTTTGTGTGAACCGCTCCCCAGTGAGAGTCAGAGTGTTTGGGACACATACCCCAGTTAGACTCAGTGTGTTGAGACCCGTACCCCAGTGAGAGTCAGTGTGTGTGTGGGACATGTACCCCAGTGAGAGTCAGTGTGTGTGTGGGACATGTACCCCAGTGAGAGTCAGTGTGTGTGGGTCCTGTACCCCAGTGAGAGTCAGTGTGTGTGTGGGACATGTACCCCAGTGAGAGTCAGTGTGTGTGGGACCCATATCCTAGTGAGAGTCAGTGTGTGTGGGACCTGTGCCCCAGTGAGAGTCAGTGTGTGTGGGACCCATACCCCAGTGAGAGTCAGTGTGTGTGGGACCTGTACCCCAGTGAGAGTCAGTGTGTGTGGGACCCATACCCCAGTGAGAGTCAGTGTGTGTGGGAACCGTACCCCAGTGAGAGTCAGTGTGTGTGGGACCCGCACCCCAGTGAGAGTCAGTGTGTGTGGGAACCGTTTCCTAGTGAGAGTCAGTGTGTGTGGGACCCGTACCACAGTGAGAGTCAGTGTGTGTGGGACCCGTACCCCACTGAGAGACGGTGTGTGTGGGACCTGTTCCAGTGAGAGATGGCGTGTCTGGGAAGCATACCCCAGTGAGAGACATTGTGTGGGTCCCGTACCACAATGTGAGTCTGTGTGTGTGGGACCCGTACCCCAATGAGAGTCAATATGTTTGGGACCCGTACCCCAGTGAGAGTCACTGTGTGTGGGACCCATAACCCAGTGAGAGTCACTGTGTGTGGGACCCGTACCCCAGTGAGAGTCAGTGTGTGTGGGACCCGTACCCCAGTGAGATTTATTGTGTCTGGGACCCGTACCCCAGTGAGAGTCAGTGTGTGTGGGACCTGTACCCCAGTGAGAGTCAGTGTGTGTGGGACCCGTACCCCAGTGAGATTTATTGTGTCTGGGACCCGTACCCCAGTGAGAGTCAGTGTGTGTGGGACCTGTACCCCAGTAAGATTCAGTGTGTGTGGGACTCGTACCCCAGTGAGTCAGTGTGTGGGGGACCTGTACCCCAGTGATAGTCAGTGTGTGTGGGACCCGTACCCCAGTGAGAATCAGTGTGTGTGAGACCCGTACCCCAGTGAGAGTCAGTGTGTTTGAGACCCGTACCCCAGTGAGTGTCAGAGAGTGTGGGTCCCGTACCCCAGTGAGTGTCAGTGTGAGTGGTATCCGTACCTCAGTGAGAGTCAGAGAGTGTGGAACCCGTACCCCAGTGAAATTCTGTGTGTGTCGGACCCGTACCCTGGTAAGAGTCTGTGTGTGTGGGAAACTTACCCCAGTGAGTGTCAGTGTGTGTGGGACCAATAACCCAGTGAGAGTCAGTGCGTGTGGGACCTGTACACCACTGAGAGACGGTGTGTCTGGAAAGCATACCCCAGTGAGAGACTTAGTGTGGTATTCGTACCCCAGTTAGCGTCAGTGTGTGTGTGAACCGTACCCCTGAGAGAGTCAGTGTGTTTGGGACACATACCCCAGTGAGAGTCAGTGTTTATGGGACCCATACCCCAGTGAGAGTCAGTGTGTGTGAGACCCGTACCCCAGTGAGTGTCATAGTGTGTGTGGGACCCGTACCCCAGTGAGAGTCAGAGTGTGTGGGACCCGTAGAGCATGGAGATTCAGTGTGTGTGGGAACTGTGACCCAGTGAGAATCAGTGTGTGTGGGAGACCCCTACCCCAGTGAGCATCCTAGTGTTTCGGACCGATACCCCAGTGAGAGTCAGTGTGTGTGGGACCCGTACCCAAGTGAGAGTCAGTGTGTGTGGGACCCGTACCCCAGTGAGAGTCCGTGTGTGTGGGACCCGTACCCCAGTGAGAGTCAGTGTGTGTGGGACCCATATCCTAGTGAGAGTCAGTGTGTGTGGGACCCGTACCCCAGTGAGAGACAGTGTGTGCTGGACCAGTACCCCAGTGAGATTCAGTGTGTGCGGGACCATTAACCAAGTGAGAGCCAGTGTGTGTGGGACCAGGAACCCAGTGAGTGTCAGTGTGTGTGGGACCAGTAACTCAGTGAAAGTCAGTACATGTGTGACCCGTACACCACTGAGAGACGGTGTGTGTGGGAAACGTACCCCAGTGAGAGACGGACTGTGGGTCCCATACCTCATTGAGAGTCTGTGTGTGTGGGACCCATACCCCAGTGAGAGTCAGTGTGTGTGGGACCCGTACCCCAGTGAGAGTCAGTGTGTGTGGGACCCATATCCTAGTGAGAGTCAGTGTGTGTGGGACCCGTACCCCAGTGAGAGACAGTGTGTGCTGGACCAGTACCCCAGTGAGATTCAGTGTGTGCGGGACCATTAACCAAGTGAGAGCCAGTGTGTGTGGGACCAGGAACCCAGTGAGTGTCAGTGTGTGTGGGACCAGTAACTCAGTGAAAGTCAGTACATGTGTGACCCGTACACCACTGAGAGACGGTGTGTGTGGGAAACGTACCCCAGTGAGAGACGGACTGTGGGTCCCATACCTCATTGAGAGTCAGTGTGTGTGGGACCCATACCCCAGTGAGAGTCAGTGTGTGTGGGACCCGTACCCCAGTGAGAGACTGTGTGTGTGGGAGACCCGTGCTCCAGTGAGAGTCAGTGTGTGAGGAAAGCATAGCTCAATGAGAGTCAGTGTTTGTGGGACCGGTATCCAAGTGAGAGTCATTGTGTCAGGGACCCGTAACTCGTTGAGCGTCAGTTTCTGTGGGACCCGTACCCCAATGAGTGTAGGAGTGTGTGGGACCCGTACCCCACTGAGTGTCAGTTTGTGTGGGACCCGTAACCCAGTGAGAGATAGTGTGTGTGGGACCCGTACAGCATGGAGATTCAGTGTGTGTGGGAGACACGTACCCCAGTGAGATTCAGCGTGTGAGGGACCTGTAATCCCGTGAGAGTCATTAAGGTTGGGACCAATACTCCAGTGAGAGTCAGTGTGTGTGGTACCCGTACCCCAGTGAGTGTAAGTGTGTGTGGGAACCGTACCCCACTGAGAGACGGTGTGTGTGGGACCCGTATCCCAGTGAGAGACTGAGTGTGGGTCCCGTACCCCATTCAGAGTCAGTGTGTGTGCAACCCGTATCCCAGTGAGATTCAGTGTTTGTGTGGGACCCGTATTCCATTGAGAGTCAGTATGTGTGGGACCCGTACCCCAGTGAGAGTCAGTGTGTGTGGGACCCGTACCCCAGTGAGAGTCAGTGTGTGTGGGACCCGTACCCCAGTGAGAGTCAGTGTGTGTGGGACACGTACCCCAGTGAGAGTCAGTGTGTGTGGGACCCTTACCCCAGTGAGAGTCAGTGTGTGTGGGACCCGTACCCAATGAGAGTCAGAGAGTGTGGGACCCGTACCCTAGTGAGAGTGAGTGTGTGTAGGACCCGTACCCCAGTGAGAGTCAGTGTGTGTGGGACCCGTACCCCAGTGAGAGGCAGTGTGTGTGGGACACGTACCCCAGGGAGAGTTAGTGTGTGTGGGATCCGTGACCCAGTGAGAATCAGTGTTTGTGGGAGATCCGTACCCCGGTGAGTGTCAGTGTGTGTGGGTAACGTACCCCAGTGAGAGTCAGTAAGTGTGGGACCCATACTCCAGTGAGTATCAGTGTGTGTGGGACCCATACTCCAGTGAGTATCAGTGTGTGTGGGAACCATACCCCACTGAGAGTGAGTGTGTGTGGTAGCCGTACCCCAGTGAGAGTCACTGTTTGTGGGTCCGCAGCCCAGTGAGAGTCAGTGTGTGTGTGACACGTACTCCAGTGAGAATCAGAGTGTGAGGGACCCGTACCGCAGTGGGAGTCAATGTTTGTGGGACCTGTACGCATTGAAATTCAGTGTGTGTTGGACCCATACCCCAGTGAGAGTCAGTTTGTGAGGGACCTGTACCCCAGTGAGAGTCAGTGTGTGTGGGACCCATACCCCAGTGAGACTCAGTGTGTGTGGGACCCGTAACCCAGTGAGAGTCAGTGTGTGTGGGACCCGTACCCCAGTGAGAGTCAGTGTGTGTGGGACCCGTACCCCAGTGAGAGTCAGTGTGTGTGGGACCCTTACCCCAGTGAGAGTCAGTGTGTGTGGGACCCTTACCCCAGTGAGAGTCAGTGTGTGTGGGACCCGTACCCCAGTGAGAGTCAGTGTGTGTGGGACCTGTACCCCAGTGAGAGTCAGTATGTTTGGGACCCGTACCCCAGTGAGAGTCAGTATGTTTGGGACCCGTACCCCAGTGAGAGTCAGTGTGTGTGGGACCCGTACCCAGTGAGAGTCAGTGTGTTTGGTACCTGAACCCCAGTGAGAGTCAATTTGTCCGTGGAAAGGAATGAAAAAAGTTTTCTTTCAAACTGACCTGTTATTCCTCTGCCTTTTCTGCTCAGTTTTCGGGCTGTTAGATCTTCAAAGTAAAATGTGGTTTCCTTAGTCAGTGCTTCCGTCAAATCTCTGATAAATGACTAAACCCGAAGCAGATGTGAGTGAACAGGTGGAATTCCCGGTCGTAGGTAACCTGTCCTCACATCTGGGGACTTATTATAGCTCCTCAATTCTTATCAATTTCGTAAATGTACACTGAGTCCCTTTGGCCTCCTTGTTCTGTAAATCATTGCTCAATATCGTCATCACTTACTGTAACAAAAGGTTAAATGTCGCTGACATAAAATCTGCGAGTAAAACTGAGGCCAAATCCCCCAGTGTCCAGGCAGAAGCAATTGGCATCCTCTTTATACTCGGAACAATCACATGTTTCTGACTCTGAGCCCTCACCCTGATAACCTTGAAAACCTCAACCCCATAACCCACTCCCGCACTCCTCAGTCCCTGACCCCCATCTCCCCGAAACCCTCATCCCCATTACCCACCACTCCACCCCTCAATTCCTGACCCCCATCTCCCCGAAACCCTCATCCCCATTACCCACCCCTCCACCCCTCAGTCCCTGACCCCCGTCTCCCCGAAACCCTCATCCCCATTACCCACCCCTCCACCCCTCAGTCCCTGACCCCCGTCTCCCCGAAACCCTCATCCCCATTACCCACCCCTCCACCCCTCAATCCCTGACCCCCATCTCCCCGAAACCCTCATCCCCATAACCCACCCCTCCACCCCTCAGTCCCTGACCCCCGTCTCCCTGAAACCCTCATCCCCATAACCCACCCCTCCACCCCTCAGTCCCTGACCCCCGTCTCCCCGAAACCCTCATCCCCATTACCCACCCCTCCACCCCTCAATCCCTGACCCCCATCTCCCCGAAACCCTCATCCCCATTACCCACCCCTCCACCCCTCAATCCCTGACCCCCATCTCCCCGAAACCCTCATCCCCATAACCCACCCCTCCACCCCTCAGTCCCTGACCCCCGTCTCCCTGAAACCCTCATCCCCATAACCCACCCCTCCACCCCTCAGTCCCTGACCCCCGTCTCCCTGAAACCCTATTCCCCATAACCCACCCCTCCACCCCTCAGTCCCTGACCCCCGTCTCCCCGAAACCCTCATCCCCATTACCCACCCCTCCACCCCTCAATCCCTGACCCCCATCTCCCCGAAACCCTCATCCTCATAACCCACCCCTCCACCCCTCAGTCCCTGACCCCCCGTCTCCCTGAAACCCTCATCCCCATTACCCACCCCTCCACCCCTCAATCCCTGACCCCCGTCTCCCTGAAACCCTCATCCCCATAACCCACCCCTCCACCCCTCAGTCCCTGACCCCCGTCTCCCCGAAACCCTCATCCCCATTACCCACCCCTCCACCCCTCAATCCCTGACCCCCATCTCCCCGAAACCCTCATCCCCATAACCCACCCCTCCACCCCTCAGTCCCTGACCCCCGTCTCCCTGAAACCCTCATCCCCATAACCCACCCCTCCACCCCTCAGTCCCTGACCCCCGTCTCCCTGAAACCCTCATCCCCATAACCCACCCCTCCACTCCTCAATCCCTGACCCCCCTCCCCAAAACCCTCATCCCCATAACCCACCCCTCCACCCCTCAATCCCTGACCCCCGTCTCCCAGAAACCCTCATCCCCATTACCCACCCCTCCACCCCTCAATCCCTGACCCCCATCTCCCCGAAACCCTCATCTCCATTACCCACCCCTCCACCCCTCAGTCCCTGACCCCCATCTCCCCGAAACCCTCATCACCATTACCCACCCCTCCACCCCTCAATCCCTGACCCCCATCTCCCCGAAACCCTCATCTCCATAACCCACCCCTCCACCCCTCAGTCCCTGACCCCCGTCTCCCTGAAACCCTCATCCCCATAACCCACCCCTCCACCCCTCAATCCCTGACCCCCATCTCCCCGAAACCCTCATCCCCATTACCCACCCCTCCACCCCTCAATCCCTGACCCCCGTCTCCCCGAAACCCTCATCCCCATTACCCACCCCTCCACCCCTCAGTCCCTGACCCCCATCTCCCCGAAACCCTCATCCCCATTACCCACCCCTCCACTCCTCAATCCCTGACCCCCATCTCCCCGAAACCCTCATCCCCATTACCCACCCCTCCACCCCTCAGTCCCTGACCCCCCTCCCCAAAACCCTCATCCCCATTACCCACCCCTCCACCCCTCAGTCCCTGACCCCCGTCTCCCCGAAACCCTCATCCCCATAACCCACCCCTCCACTCCTCAATCCCTGACCCCCCCTCCCCGAAACCCTCATCCCCATAACCCACCCCTCCACCCCTCAGTCCCTGACCCCCGTCTCCCCGAAACCCTCATCCCCATTACCCACCCCTCCACCCCTCAGTCCCTGACCCCCCCTCCCCGAAACCCTCATCCCCATAACCCACCCCTCCACCCCTCAGTCCCTGACCCCCGTCTCCCCGAAACCCTCATCCCCATTACCCACCCCTCCACCCCTCAGTCCCTGACCCCCGTCTCCCCGAAACCCTCATCTCCATAACCCACCCCTCCACCCCTCAGTCCCTGACCCCCATCTCCCCGAAACCCTCATCCCCATAACCCACCCCTCCACCCCTCAGTCCCTGACCCCCACCTCCCCGAAACCCTCAACCCCACCACCCACTCCCGCAGCCCTCAGTCCCTGACCCCCCTCTTCCCGAAACCCTGTCTGTTCCTACCCTCACACCCACTAAACGTCTCTCCTCCAGCTCTCACTCCCCACAAACCCCACTCCCTCGACACTCACACTCCATAAACCTCGCTTCCTCAACGCTCACACTCCACGAAACCGCTCCCTTGACCCTCACAGTCCACATACCCGGCTCCCTCCACCCTCTTTCCCTCTCCCTCTTTCCGTCTCCCTCTCTGCCCCTGGTCCCTATAAGCCAGCAGGGGTATTGGAGTGGTGTTAGGAATCTATTCTGGGAGGTGTGACAGAGCTGCCCTTTCCCCTGGTTACTGAGTAACTCAGGAAGGATTGATTCAGGTAGAAGGACATTGACTTGTGACAAAGCTGAACTGACCGTGTTGGATGGGGCCAGACCTCTGAGTTTCTACTTTATCTACACAATCTGATCAACTGCTTTCCAAAAGGCCAGTGACCAGGACTCTCACCCTGCAGGCAGCAGGGAGGAGGGCAAGAGGCACATAATAAAACAGGAGTTATACTGCACAACGCAATCCTGCCCTCACTCACCAATATGGAGAGGAGAATAGAGATCGAGGGGGAAGGTGTGAGGAAGAGAGAGAGGGAAGGGGAAGCACAAGAAGAGGGGCAGGGGAATGGGAGAACGAGAGGGAGGGGAGAACAGGAGGAAAGTGAGAGAGATGGGGAGAATGAGAGGGAGCTGGAGTGGGAGGGAGAGAATGAGAGGGAGGGGGAGAGGGAGGGAGAGAACTAGAGGGAGAAAGGGAGAGGGAGGGGCAGAGGGTGGGAGAGGGAAGGGGAATGAGAGTGATGAAGCAGCAATGGGTGGAGACTATTAGTACTTGATTATTCCCGGATCTCTGTGCGACTGACCACCCTGACTCCATGTACATTTTATAGTTTTTCAATAGATGTGGGCATTTATTGCCCATCCCTAGTTGCCCTTGAGAAGGTGGCGAGCTGTCACCTTGAACTGCTGGTGTAGGTACACCCACAGAGCTGTTAGGAAGTGAGTTCCTAGACTTTTCTTCTACGAAATCCAGCCCTCACCCTGACAACAGTCTGCAATTCAGCCAGTCTGTCCATAATCTTGGTGTCACATTTGACTCCGAGATGAGCTTTCGATCTCATATTCATCCCCCTTTAAGTCTGCCTATTGCTACCTCTGTAACATCACCTGACTTTGCCTCTGTTTTAGTTCATCTGCTGCTGAAACTCCCATAATAGCCTTCGTACCCTTATGGGCCCTACTCTTTCCCTGGTTCTCCTCTTCCCATTGATAGACTTATAGAATATCTTGGGATTTTGCCTACTTTTGCCAGCCAGAGCTTTCTCATACCCCCTCTTTGCTCTCCTAATTGCTTTCTTAAGCTCCATCCTGCACTTTCTGTACTCCACTAATGCCTCTGCTGATTTGCTTCCCTTATACCTGCTAAAAGCCTCTCTTTTCCTTCTCAACATTTCCTGAATATCTCTGGTCATCCATGGTTCTCTGGGCTTGTTGCTCCTTCCTCTCACCCTAGAGGGAACATGTTGAGCCTGTACCCTCCCCATTTCCTTTTTGAATGCCCCCCACTGTTCCTCTGTAGATTTCCCCACAAGTAGTTGTTCCCAGTCTACCTTGGCCAGATCCTGCCTTATTTTACTAAAATCCACTCTCCCCCAATACAAAACATTTTTTTGCAACTTGTCTATTTATTTTTCCATAACAAACTTAAACTGTACCATGTTGTGATCGCTATCACTAAAATGCTCCCCCACCACCGCCTCAGCCACCTGTCCGGCTTCATTCCCAAGAATTAGGTCCAGCAATGCACTGTCCCTTTTTGGACCCTCTACATATTGACCTAAAAAGTTCTCCTGTACACATTTCAAGAAACCCACTCCATCCAAGCCCTTAATACTATGTCTATCCCAATTAATGTTGGGGAAGTTGAAATCAGCTAATATAATTACCCTATTAACCCCCAATTTTCTTAGTTCTGTTCAAGGGTCATTCGGACTTAAATGTTAACTGTGTCCCTCTCCGCAGATGCTGAGTTTTTCCAGGTATTTTTGTTTTTGTTTATAATTACACTATTGTTATCTTTTGTACACACTTTTGCAAATTGTGCACATATTTGTTCCTCAATTTCCCACTGGGGGTCTATAATAAACACCTAACAATATGGCTGCCCCTTTTTTATTCCTAAGCTCTACCCACAAAGCTTCATTCGATGCCCCCTCCAAGATATCATCTCTCCTTACTGCAGTAACTGACTCTTTAACTAATAATGCAATGCCTCTTCCTCTTTTACCTCCTCCCTTGTCTCACCTGAAGATTCTCTATCCCGGAATGTTGAGCTGCCAATCCTGCCCTTCCCTCAATCACGTCTCAGCAATGGCTACTATATCACAATTCCACATGTCAATCCTCACCCTTAACTCATCTGCTTTACCTGTAATACTCCTGACATTAAAGTAGAGGCCATCCAGCCTTGCCTTACCCCCTTGAAACTTAATGCAGCTGTACTCCCTCTGACTTGATTGTTTTACTGTATTATGATGTGTCCCTATTCTGCTAACATTCTGTGTCCCCTCCCCCTGCTGAATTAGTTTAAACTCCTCCCAACAGCACAAGCAAACCCGCCCGCAAGGATGTTAGTCCCGCTCTGGTTCAGATGTAGACCGTCCAGCTTGTACAGGTCCCACCTTCCCCAGAAATGGTCCCAGTGATCCTGGAATCTAAAACCCTCCCTCCTGCACCAACTCTTAAGCCACATATTCATGTGCGCTATTCTCCTATTTCTGAGCTCGCTAGCACGTGGCATTGGGAGTAATCCAGAGATTACAACCCGAGAGGTCTTGCTTTTTAGTCTACTGCCTAACTCCCTGAATTCTTGATGCAAGACCTCATCCCTCTTTCTACCTATGTCATTGGTACCAACATGTACCATGACCTCTGCCTTATCACCCTCCCCCTTCAGGATGCCCTGCAGCCGTTCAGTGACATCCCGGAACCTGGCACCAGGGAGGCAACACACCATCCTGGAGTCACATTGACGGCTACAGTAGCGCCAATCTGTTCCCCTGACTATAGAATCCCCTATTACTATTGCTCTTCCTCCCTTCCTCCCCTCCTGTACAGACAGGCTGCTTGTGGTGCCAGAAACATGGCTCTGTCTGCACTCCCTGGAGGAACCAACACCCTCATCAGTCTCCAAAATGGAATACCGATTTGCGAGTGGGACCCCAGGGGACTCCTGAACTACCTGCCTGTTTCTTTTGGACTGCCTGGTGGTCACCCATTCCCTCCCTTCTTCAAGTCCCTTCATCTGCGCTGTGACCACCTCTCTAAACGTGCTACCTACGATGCTCTCAGACCTGTGGATTCTCCACAGTGTCCCCAGCCACTGTTCCAGCTCTGAAATCCGAGCTTCCAGGAGCTGCAGCTGGACACACTTCCTGTACACATGCTGGTCCCGGGCACTGGAAATGTTCCCGACTTCCCACATGGAGCACGAGAAGCACACCACAGCTCTGAGCTCTCCTGCCATGACTTATCCCTTTAAATTAAACCTTTTAGATCAATTACTCTAGGGCCCTTCTTTCCTGATCCTTGTTACTGTAGAATATACAAACTATTAACCACAAAAAGCCCTTAAACGATAAGCGATGAAAGTAGTAAATACTTACCCGACCTTACCCACTACTTACCAGTCACTCCTTTCCCTTGTAGCCTCTACTGCTGCATCAGGGCAAGACCACTCTCTGAAGATTTAAGAAGTTGGATAGCAAAGAAAAAATGCAAAGAGCACCTCTTCCCCTCTGCACTGAATTCCCATTGTGCATCAATTTGCCAATCCCCACTCTCACTCAGGATGAGATCTCTCCCCTGCTTGTGTGCAAGCTCACCGATTTCCTGACTGCCTCTCCTCTTGAGCTGGTTTCAAAAGTCTGACTGCCATTACATTTGAGCTGTTTTCAAACTCCCAATCACCTCTCCTCTCGCGCTGTTTTCAAACTCCCAACAGCTTCTTCCCTATTAGCTTGAGTTTTCCTGACTCCCAAATGTCCAGCCATTGGACTTTCATGAGCCACTCTCAAAATTTCATTCGGTACCCAGATGGTAACACTACTTTAGTGCACTGCTGCCCACTTCTCATCTGCTGGCACATGAAGCAGTCTCCATTCTTCATTAACACATTATTCTTTGTGTAATAACACTCTCAACTGTATTCTGGTTCTGTTTCAGAATGTGATGTCTGATATAAGTTCCTTAAATCTGAATCTTTCTCCTGTAATTCCATTCACTGCACTGAACTAAACACCTCAACCTCATCCTCTTGAACCTTCCACTCCTGAGTAATCCTATGGAAGATAGATCCAGCTGACTGAATTTCAGTCTCCTCCCCCTGTCTTTTAGACTCCTCCTCGTCCTGTTTAAACACAGGCGATTGTGATCTCATTACCACACAATCTGGAAACAATCTAGGTTGCTCTTTCTGTAACACCTCTGTGGCTTGTGTCTCAACAGGCTGCTTTACTACAGTAGGCATCATCCATATCTGAGATCCAGCTATATCATTCCCGAGAATAAATTGAATCCCACGCAAAAGGCAATTTCTCTACTACCCCATCAATCATTTCTCCCAACTTCAAATTACTTTTTATATTTTCTTTACACGTTGATTTGGTTTGACTTCACCATGGATTCCTTAGATTAATATTTTCCCTGCAATAATGCTTCTGGACAACAGATAGCACTATCATCCCATCACATTAAGGGTTGGCTAGTCCCATATCCTGTCAAATTTTGACATCATTTTTTTGGTCTTTCCTGTACGCATGGATATATTTTCCCTTCTCATATAATGTCTTTAAATATCTCTGTATCCTGCTCTCCAGAACTCCCTTGGGTAAGTTGTCTAGTTACCACTGATTCTTCCTGCTTCACCTGTACAAAGCCCATTGGTTTTTCTTGCCTCTGGATCTCAGAGCCTACAGTACTCTTACTCCCAGAACTTTCCTGAGTTCCAATTACTGCAATCGGTTTCCCATTTTACCTCCAACATCCTGATCTCACATTCCAGCCTTACTACAGTAGTAACATATCAGTTTCCTCCCTTCAACTCTACACCTTTCCATCTTTAATAGATTGGTGTCCTTCAACTTGATCCTTATTACTAACATTTTTACCATCAGTAGGTTTCCTAAATCTCCAACCTCCCTCCTGATTTCCATATGATCCTTTCCCTACACTCAGCTGTTTCTGTGAAATATCACACATATTGGCTAAAACAGTAGCTTCTTTGATCCTTTTGAGTTGTCTCTCATCTAAATACATCTTAATGTTTACTGGGATGCTATTTCTAAATTCTTCCATAATCATAACCTCTTTTACATTGTTAAAAGTCTTACCTCTCCTTTCTTCCTTCATTCTAAGTTTCACGTTAGACAATTCATACCGCCTGGCTCCTTCTCTCTCTGAAGATCTCTATCTCTTCCCCTCTATCTTCCCTCAGTTGCTAACTTCTCTCTCTGAAGTTCAAGGTCAAGCGTTTGCATTTCTATTTCTTGTCATCTTTTTGTTTCCTTTTCCTACTCCTCCTTTTCCCACTGAAGTATCTCTTAATCTTTTTCCTTCACTTGCTCCTTCTAACTTGAGATTTTTTTTTTCTATTTCTCTTTCTCCCAATTCGATTCTTTTCAGTTCCATCTCAGGGGTTACGATCTCAGGAGTGCTACCCGGGCCACGTGCTAGTGAGGCTAGAAGTAGGAGGATAATGCAGCTCAATATGTGGCTAAGGAGATGGTGCAGGAGGGAGGGCTTCATGTTTCTGGACAATTGGGCTCTGTTCCAGGGAAGGTGGGACCTGTTCCGACGGGACGGTTTGCACCTGAACTGGAGGTGGACTAACATCCTTGCGGGTAGGTTTGCTAGTGCTGCTCCGGGGGGTTTAAACTAGATTTGCAGGGGGAGGGGAACCAGAGTGTTAGAGCAGATAGTGAGGTGGAGGAGGATAAAGGTCAAGCAAGGAATGCATGTATAGACAGAAATCAAGGGTCTGTACGTGATAGAAATGTTCTCAGGTGCATCTATTTCAATGCAAGGAGTATTGTCGGAAAGGCAGATGAGCTTAGGGCATGGATTGGTACGTGGGATTACGACATTATTGCTATTAGGGAGACTTGGTTGCAGGAGGGGCAGGACTGGCAGCTCAATGTTCCGGGGTTCCGTTGTTTCAGACGTGATAGAGGGGGAGGGATGAAAGGGGGAGGAGTGGCATTACTAGTCAGGGAAAATATTACAGCTGTGCATAAGCAGGACAGCCCGGAGGGCTCGTCTACAGAGGCCATATGGGTGGAGCTGAGAAAAGGGAAAGGTGTGACCACACTTATAGGGTTGTATTATAGACCGCCTAATAGACAGAAAGAATTGGAGGAGCAAATCTGTAGAGAGATAGCAGACCGATGTAAGAAACCGAAAGTTGTGATAGTAGGAGATTTTAACTTTCCACATATTGACTGGGATTCCCTTACTGTAAAAAGGCTGGATGGCTTGGAGTTTGTCAAATGTGTTCAGGAAAGTTTTCTAAATCAATATATAGAGGTACCAATGAGAGAGGATGCAATACTTGATCTCCTATTAGGGAACCAGACAGGTCAGGTGACAGAAGTATGTGTAGGCGAACATTTTGGGTCCAGTGACCACAATGTCATTAGTTTTAAGCTAATTATGGATAAGGATAGGTCTGGTCCTTGAGTTGAGATTCTAAATTGGAGAAAGGTCAATTTTGTGGAAATGAGAAAGGATCTAGGAAGAGTAGATTGGGATAAGTTGTTTTCTGGCAAGGATGTGTTCAGTAAGTGGAAGGCATTCAAAGGTGAAATTTTGAGAGTGCAGAGTTTGCATGTTCCGGTCAGGATTAAAGGCAAAGTTAACAGGCATAGGGAACCTTGGTTGTCAAGGGATATTGGCAATCTGGTTAAGAAGAAGAGAGGTGTATAGCAGGTATAGGCAACAAGGAGCAATGAGGTACTTGTGGAGTACAGAAAATGTAAGAAAATACTAAAGAAGGAAATCAGGAAGGCAAAAAGAAGACATGAGGTTGCTTTGGCAGATAATGTGGAGGTAAACCCGAAGGGTTTCTACAAGTATATTAAGAGTAAAAGGATAGTAAGGGACACAATTGGTCCCCTTGAAGATCAGAGTGGTCGTCTATGTGTGGAGCCTCACGAGATGGGGGAGATCTTAAACAGTTTTTTTGCATCAGTATTTACTCAGGAAACTGGCATAGTGTATAAGGAAGGAAGGGAAACAAGCAGTAGTGTCATGGAACATATAGAGATTAAAGAAGAGGAGGTGCTTGCTGCCTTACAGCGAATAAAGGTAGATAAATCCCCCGGGCCTGACATGATATTCCCTCGGACCTTGAGGGAGACTAGTGTAGAAATTGCAGGGGCCCTGGCAGAAATATTTAAAATGTCCTTAGACACGGGGGAGATGCCAGAGGATTGGAGTGTAGCTCATGTTGTTCCATTGTTTAAAAAAGTTTCCAAAAATAAACCAGGTAATTACAGGCCAGAGAGCCTGACGTCAGTAGCAGGTAAATTATTGGAAGGTGTTCTGAGAGATCGGATATATAATTATTTGGACAGCCAAGGGCTGATTAAGGATAGTCAGCATGGCTTTGTGCATGGTAGGTCATGTTTAACGAACCTTGTAGAGTTTTTCGAGGAGGTTACCAAGAAAGTAGATGAAGGAAAGGCTGTGGATGTTGTCTACATGGACTTTAGTAAGGCCTTTGACAAGGTTCCACATGGGAGGTTAGTTCAGAAATTTCAGACACTTGGTATCCATGGAGAAGTTGTAAACTGGATTCAAAATTGGCTGTGTGAGAGAAGACAGAGAGTGGTAGTGGATGATTGTTTCTCAGACTGGAGGTCTGTGACTAGTGATGTGCCTCAGGGATCTGTGCTGGGACCATTGTTGTTTGTTGTCTATATCAATGATTTGGCTGATAATGTGGTGAATTGGATCAGCAAGTTTGCTGATGACATTAAGATTGGAGGCTTTGTCAACAGCGAGGAAGGCTTTCAAAGCTTGCAGAGGGATCTGGACCAACTGGAAAAATGGGCCAGAAAATGGCAGATGGAATTTAATGCAGAAAAGTGTGAGGTGTTGCATTTTGGAAGGACAAACCAAGGTAGGACATACACAGTAAATGGTAGGGCACTGAGGAGTGCGGAGGACCAAAGGGATCTGGGAGTTCAGATACATAATTCCCTGAAAGTGGCAGCACAGGTAGACAGGGTTGTAAAGAAAGCTTTTGGCACACTGGCCTTCATAAATCAAAGTATTGAGTATAGGAGTTGGGATGTTATGGTGAGGTTGTATAAGACATTAGTGAGGCCAACTTTGGAGTATTGTGTGCAGTTCTGGTCACCTAACTACAGGAAGGAAATCATTAAGATTGAGAGAGTGCAGAGAAGATTTATTAGGATGTTGCCGGGTCTTAAGGAGTTGAGTTACAGGGAAAGATTAAACAGGTTAAGACTTTATTCCTTGGAGCGTAGAAGAATAAGGGGAGATTTGATAGAAGTTTACAAAATTATGAGGGGTATAGACAGAGTAAATGCAAGTAGACTCTTTCCACTTAGATTAGGAGAGATAAACACGAGAGGACATGGCTTTAGGGTGAAAGGGGAAAGGTTTAGGGGGAACATTAGGGGCAACTTCTTCACTCAGAGAGTGTGAGAGTGTGGAATGAGCTACCATCTGACGTGGTAAATGCGGGCTCACTCTTAAGTTTTAAGAATAAATTGGATAGATACATGGATGGGAGAGGTCTGGAGGGTTATGGACTGGGTGCAGGTCAATGGGACTAGCGGAATAATATTTCAGCACAGACTAGAAGGGCCGAATGGCCTGTTTGCTGTGCTGTAGTGTTCTATGGTTCTATGGTTCCATTGCTTATTCAAGTCAAGCTGTTTCATTTGCAGCTAAAGTCTTTTGACCTCTAGCTGTGACTCCCTAGTTTCAGGTACCCATTCCTGCAACTTTAAATGCTGGGTAAGTACTTCAACCATATCAGCATGATGAAATTCTGCTTTTATTTCTACCTGCACTTTGTCTGCTAATTTTTTCAATTCCGTTTTAGTCAGAGATTTCAAATACTCCACAGTTACATTGTCCACAGTTACGTTGTCCACAGTTACATTGTCCACAGTTACGTTGTCCACAGTTACATTGTCCACAGTTACGTTGTCCACAGTTACGTTGTCCACAGTTACATTGTCCACAGTTAAGTTGTCCACAGTTACATTGTCCACAGTTACGTTGTCCACAGTTACGTTGTCCACAGTTACATTGTCCACTCCCAGAGAAAATTGTAGTAATTGCCAAACGCCTTGTTACAGTCCGACCACTTCAAAACTCCTCAACACAAGGTCCTGAGTTCAACATTCTTCTCAAATTTGTATCCTCTGGATTCACAAACTCCAACCCAATCACGGAATTGTAATAATCCCACAAAGAGCCCCCAGATTTGTTATGACCATGGTCGGTGTTTAATTGCTGCACAAACCAAATGCCAGAGGGGAACTTGGTTTCTGGGTCACCACCTTTGTTTTGTATTGTGAAAATGAGAAGAAAACATGCTGATGTCAGCAATAAAAGGTCCAGTAACACTTTTGGGATTTTAAAAATATAAAGTAAAAGTTTTATTAACAAAATTAAAAGAAAACTTAAGCACACAAGGTTATAGTTGCATAATTAAGGTTAATCTTACAAAACATTCCGCCAGAACTCTTGACTTGATCGAACCTACAGGTAAACCCCTTCCAGGCAACGCTCCCTTACAGATCTTCAAATAGGAAAGATCCAGTAATATTACACAAGGCAGACTGCTGAAGCTTCGGGAAGGGTGTACCACATGTCCTGTACCCTCCTCCGTACTGCAGTGGAATCCACTTCAGAATTAAAGTGCTTGCTGCAGCCCAAGAGTTCTCAACATCTCAGACAACTCCAGCCAAACAGCTCAGCAGTTCAAACCAGCTATCCACAGTAACTCTAATATCAAATCTTTCATGTTTCCATCTCATCTTTGCTTTTGGGTGAATAAAAAATATAATAAGCCCACTACTATTTCCCTGTGGACTCCTGCAAGGTGCAAACATTTTCCTCACATCTCTGACACCTCTTTGAATTGCAAACAGCTGTTCTAACCTATTCACTTGTACCTCAAACTTAACACTTCTAACCTTTTCATGTTTCCAAGCCCTCAGACAACCTGACTCCTATCAAAGTCTTGACCCAGCTTAATTAAATCACACACATCAACCTTCTTTACAGAATAACACAATATTCCCCAAAATGTTAAAGAAAAAATCCATCATCACAGAAGTCACCTGGCCAACAGCTCATGAAGTTCCCAAGCTCGCACTCTGTGTTCCCAAGCTCACACTCTGTGTCCAGCTGCATTCAGTAACAACCTGCTGTCTTTATGTGTGCTTCTATTCTCCAAGGGAAGCAGTCCTAACTTCTCCAATCTATCTTCATAAGTGAAGTTCCTCATTCCTAGAGCCATTCCTGTGAATCTATTCCACACTCTCCCCATTAACTTCACATCGTCCCTAAAGTGCGGCACCCAGAACTGGACACAATACTCCAGCTGATGCCAAACTAGTGACTTATATAAGTTCACCATCATCTCCCTGCTCTTGTACTCTGTGCCCCTATTAATAAGCCCCAGGGTACTGAAAACTTTACTAACTGCTCTCTCAACCAGTCCAATTCATTAACCCACATTTGTCCATGTCACAAATAATTTTGTTCTGAATTATTGTTTCTAGAAGTTTCCCCACCACTGAAGTTAAACTGACTGGTCTATAATTGCTGGGCTTATCCTTGCAACCTTTTTTGAACAAGAGCGTAATGTTTGCAATTCTCCAGTCCTCTGGCATCTCCCCTGAGTCTAGGGAAGACTGAAAGATTATGATCAGTGTCCCTGCAATTTCTACTCTCACTTCCTCCAATATCCTTGGATGCATCTCATCCAGTCCCGGTGCCTTGTCAACTTTAAGTACCGATAGTCTATTCAACACTTCCTCCTTATCAATTTTGAACCCTCTTAGTGACAGAGTTTCCTTGTCTGTCACCCTGGCCTGGGCAGCATCTACCTCCTTGGTAAAGATGGATGCAAAGTATTCATTTAATACTTTAGCCCCCTGCTTCCTGTGCTTTCCCTTCCTCCCTTTTCATCAGCCAAGGTTGCAAACACTCTTTCCAGGTGAAGCAGTGATTTATTGTTCTCCATTCTGTTAAGTCTATATATTCACTGCTCACAGTGTCGTCTCCTCCACACTGGGGAGACCACACACACATTATGTGACTGTTTTGTGGAACACCTTCACCCAGTCCGCAAACATGACCCTGCCGCTTGTCATTTGAATTCACCACCTTGCTCCCACTCTGACCTTTCTGTCCTTGGCCATTGAGCGTTTGGTTGAGGCTCAAAGCAAGCTCGAAGGACAGGACCCCGACTTTCAACTCAGCACTTTATAGGTTCCTAAACTCAACACCGAGTTCAACAATTTCAGATCATCACCTCTGTCCCATTATATTTCCTTTCTCTTTGCTGGTTTGTTTTTATTTCATTTGTTTCTCTTTTAATTCCTTTATTTTGTCTTCAAGTGGCTGCTGTCCTGCCATTCACACCTCCTCTGGGCCCATTGTTTAATTATTTTTACTTGTCCCATTCCCACTCCCTTTGGCCTTGCACTGCCATCTCTTTTCTCAATCTCTCCAACCCTCCACCCTATCACAAATATTCCTTTTTATTCTTCTTCCATCTGCTTCCCCAGGGCTGTCTCAGGATGGGTTTCCCCGATATTCACTTTGTGATCTCCACACAATTTGCCTATTTTAAAGTCGACTCTCCTCTTGTCCTTTTTTGCTTTAGGAAGGGGGTCCTCCCCTAACCTGTCCCGTGCGCCCGAGGACACTACTGCCCTCAGGTTGAGGTTCAGCACCTGCTGCACTGCCGTGCAGCTCATCGACCAGGTGAGGCCTCCTCCTCACCATCTGCATGTCTACTTGGGACCCTCCCTGTTCTCCCTTGAAAGTTGGAAAGATGGTGTGGGCTAGCCAGGCCCCAGCTCATCCCACAGGGCCAAGCTTCTTTCTTTTGAAGTTTGCTGTCCAGGTCTATTTATCCCCAGGGAGAACAATTTTTCTAGCCCCTCATTGGCTGCATCTCCCATCCCAGCCTTTGTTCTGGCTCCTCAGCACTTGCTCAGCAATAACCTGCTCACTGACGCCCAGTTTGGGTTCCGCCAGGGCCACTCAGCTCCTGACCTCATTACAGCCTTGGGTCAAACACGGACAAAAGATCTGAACTCCCAAGGTGAAGTGAGAGTGACTGCCCTTGACATCAAGGCAGCATTTGACCGAGTGTGGCATCAAGGAGCCCCAGCAAAACTGGAGTCAATGGGAATCAGGGGGAAAACTCTCCACTGGTTGGAGTCATACCTAGCACAAAGGAAGATGGTTGTGGTTGTTGGAGGTCGGTCACCTCAGCTCCAGGACATCACTGCAGGAGTTCCTCAGGGTAGTGTCCTCGGCTCAAACATCTTCAGCTGCTTCATCAATGACCTTCCTTCCATCATAGACATAGACATAAGACATAGGAGCAGAATTTAGGCCATTCAGCCCATCGAGTCTGCTCCGCCATTCAATCATGGCTGATAAGTTTCTCAACCCCATTCTCCCACTTTCTCCCCATAACCTTTGATCCCCTTACCAATCAAGAACCTATCTATCTCGGTCTTAAATACACTCAATGACCTGGCCTCCACAGCCTTCTATGGCATAAGGTCAGAAGTGGGGATGTTCGCTGATGACTGCACAATGTTCAGCACCATTCACAACTCCTCAGATACTGAAGCAGTTCATGTCCAAATGCAGCAAGACCTGGACAATATCCAGGCTTGGGCTGTCGAGTGGCAAGTAACATTCACGCCACACAAGTGTCAGGCAATGACCATTTCCAACAAGAGAGAATCCAACCATCAGCCCTTGATGTTCAATGGCATTACCTTCACTGAATCCACCACTATCAACATCCTGGGGGTTACCATTGACCAGAAACTGAACTGGACTAGCCATATAAATACTGTGGCTACAAGAGTAGGTCAGAGGCTAGGAATAATATGACGAGTAACTCACCTCCTGACTCCCCAAAGCCTGTCCACCATCTACAAGGCACAAGTCAGGAGTGTGATGGAACATTCCCCACTTGCCTGGATGAGTGCAGCTCCCACAACACTCAAGAAGCTCGACACCGTCCAGGACAAAGCAGCCCACTTGATTGGCACCACATCCACAAACATTCACTCCCTCCATCACCAAGGCTCCTTAGACAGCACCTTCCAAACCCACATGAGATAACTGACCTCCAACAACCACAATGATCTTCCTTTGTGCTAGGTGTGGCTCCAACCAGCAGAAAGTTTTATCTCTGATTCCCATTGGCTCCAGCTTTGCTCGGGCTCCTTGATGTCACACTCGGTCAAATGAGCAGGTTTGTAAAAAATTCATTCATGGGATGTGGGTGTCGTTGGCTGGGCCAACATTTATTGCCCATCCCTAGTTGCCCTTGAGAAGGTGGTGGTGAGCTGCCTTCTTGAACTGCTGCAGTCCATGTGGTGTAGGTACACCCACAGTGCTGTTAGGGAGGGAGTTCCAGGATTTTGACCCAGCGACAGTGAAGGAATGGTGATATATTTCCAAGTCAGGATGGTGAGTGACTTGGAGGGGAACTTCCAGGTGGTGGTGTTCCCATGTATCAACTGCCCTTATCCTTCTAGATGGTAGTGGTTGTGTGGTTTGGAAGGTGCTGTTGAAGGAGTCTTGGTGAATTCCTGCAGTGCATCTTGTAGATGGTACACACTGCTGCTACTGTGTGTCGGTGATGGAGGGAGTGAATGTTTGTGGATGTGGTGCCAATCAAGTGGGCTGCTTTGTCCTGGATGGTGTCCAGTTTCTTCAGTGTTGTGGGAGCTGCCCCTTAGGGAAAGAAATTTGCTCTCCTTACCTGGTCTGACCTACACGTGACTCCAGACCCACAGCAATGTGGTTGACTCTGAAATGGCCGAGCCAGACACTCAGTTGTAACAAACCTCTACAAAGTCACAAGAAAAGGTTATTGCTAAGCAAGCGTCACTTGATAGTGCTGTCGTTGACCCCTTCCATCACTTTACTGATGATGGAGAGTAGACTGATGGGGTGGGAATTGGTTGGGTTGGATTTGTCCTGCTTTTTGTGTACAGGACATATCTGGGCAATTTTCCACATGGCCGGGTAGGTGCCAGTGTTGTTGCTGTACTGCAACAGCTTGGCTAGGGGCGCAGCAAGTTCTGGAGCACAAGTCTTCGGTACTGTTGTCGGAATGTTGCCAGATCCCATAGCCTTTGCAGTATCCAGGGTTTTCATAGATTTTGTTAGTGTGAAAGGGTTAACTGTGAATGGGTTTCTGGGTTTTACTCTGACCTTTGGTCTGGAGTTTGGTCACAGATGTTGAGTCCTCACTGAGAATAAACACAGCAACAAAAACAGATTGAATGGAACCGGATCTCAGGATAAAGGTTCTCACCACTCAATAACTTCATCCTGCTCCGCTCTGCAGGAACTCAAATTCATCCCAACAGGGGAGCTGAACGTTCACAATTGCTTACAGCCAGACTGACACTTGACAGACACAGCACAATCCACCAAACCTCCATTCACTGTGTAACAAGGCAAGAGTGCAACCCACAGCAACCTATTGTAACCCCCATCCCAACCTACTGTAACCCCCACCCCAAACTACTGTAACTTCCACCTCACTGTAACCCCCACCCCAACTCACTGTAACCCCCACCCCAATCTACTGTAACCCCCACCTCACTGTAACCCCCACCCCAACTCACTGTAACCCCCATCCCAATCTACTGTAACCCCCACCTCACTGTAACCCCCACCCCAACTCATTGTAAACCCCCACCCCAATCTACTGTAACCCCCACCTCACTGTAACCCCCACCCCAATCTACTGTAACCCCCACCTCACTGTAACCCCCACCCAATCTACTGTAACCTCCACCCCAACTCACTGTAACCCCCACCCCAATCTATTGTAACCCCCACCTCACTGTAACCCCCACCTCACTGTAACCCCCACCCCAACTCACTGTAACCCCCACCCCAATCTACTGTAACCACCACATCACTGTAACCCTCACCCCAACTCACTGTAACCCCCACCCCAATCTACTGTAACCACCACCTCACTGTAACCCCCACCCCAAACTACTATACCCCCACCCCAACCCACTGTAACACCCACCCTACTGTAAGCCCCACCCCACTGTAACCCCCACCCAAACCTACTGTAACCCCCACCCTATTGCAACTCCCACCCCAACCCACTGTAACCCCCACCCCACTGTAACCCCCACCCAAACCTACTGTAACCCCCACCCTATTGTAACCCCCACCCCAATCTACTGTAACCCCCACCTCACTGTAACCCCCACCCCAATCTACTGTAACCCCCACCTCACTGTAAACCCCACACCAACTCACTGTGACCCCCACCCCAATCTACTGTAACCCCCACCTCACTGTAACCCCCACCCCAACTCACTGTAACCCCCACCCCAATCTACTGTAACCCCCACTTCACTGTAACCCCCACCCCAACTCACTGTAACCCCCACCCCAATCTACTGTACCCCCCACCTCACTGTAACCCTCACCCCAACCTACTGTAACCCCCACCCCAACCCACTGCAAACCCCACCCCACTATAACCCCCACCTCAGCCCACTGGAACCCTCACCCCACTGTAACCCCCACCCCAATCCACTGTATCCTCCACCCCACTGTAACAATGGTTAATCTTCAGGCCATGTTTCAGGTACAGGCTAGGTGGGGTATCAAAGCCAGGATTTGAAGGAGATTGAGAATATGATGAAACAATAAGAGAGGGTGTATGATGCATGTCAGGTGAATTCTTCAAGCAAGAACCAAGCCAAAAACAATAAGTTGAGATGGGAAGTGAAGAGGAAAATAAGACTGGAAAAGAGAGAATTTGAGAATAGAATGGAAGTCAACATAAAAGGAATCCAAAAATCTTCAACCAGCATGAAAATAGTAAGAAGGTAGTAAGAGGCGTGATGGGGCCTATTAGGAACCAACAAGGTGATATTCGTATAGAGACACAGGACAAGGCTAGAATACTTCATGAGTATTTAGTATCAGTGTTCACTAAGGATGAGGAAGCTGACAAAATATTGGTAGCAAGTGAGTCTGCGGAATTAAGAATGGAAAGGAGGGAAATGGCAAAAGAATTGAACAGGTATTTTGCATTGGTCTTCACTGTAGAGGATGCAAGTAACATCCCAGAAATAGGTGTAAATCAGGAAATGGAAGAGAGGGAGGAACTCAGGAAAATTACAGTCACCAGGGAAATGGGTACTGACAAATCCCCAGGTCCTGAGCAAATTCAGTCTAGGGGAGGCAGTGGCATAGTTGTATTGTCCCTGCTTAGTATTCCAGGGACCCAAGGTAATCCTTTGGGGATGTGGGTTCAAATCCCACCACAGCAGATGATGAAATTTGAATTCAATAAAAATCTAGAATTAAAAGTCTAATGATGATAGTGAAGCTATTGTTGTAAAAACTCATGATGCCCTTTAGGGAAGGAAATCTGCTGTCCTTACCTGGTCTGGCCTACATGTGACTCCAAACCCACAGCAATGTGGCTGACTCTTAAAATACCCTCTGAACGAGGGCAATTAGGGATGGGTAATAAATGCTGGCCTAGCCAGCGATGCCCACATCCCATGAATGAATCAAAAGTGTTTAGTGACATAATTGATGTGTTGGTTTTAATTTTTCCAAAATTGGACAAGGTTCCATTAGATTGGAAAACAACAAATCTATTTTATTCAAAAAGGAAGAAAGACAGAAAGCAGCAAACCAGAGGCCATTTGAGAAGGTGCCACACCAAAGGTTATTGTAAAATAAAAGCTCATGGTGCAGTGAGTAACATAGGGCATGGATAGAAAATTTGTTATAGAGTTATAGAGTCATAGATGTCTACAGCACAGAAAAAGGCCCTTCAGCCCATTGAGTCTGTGCTGATCAAACAAGTACCTAACTATCCTAATCCCATTTTCCAGCACTAGGCCCATAACCTTGTATACCATGGCATCGCAAGTGCACATCCAAATACTTCTTAAATGTTATGAGGGTTTCTGCCTCTCCCACCCTTTCAGGCAGTGAGTTCCAGATTCTCACCACCCTCTGGGTGAAAAAATTCTTCCTCACATCCCCTCTAAACCTCCTGCCCCTTACCTTAAATCTATGCCCCCTGATTATTGATCCCTCCACCAAGTGGAAAAGTTCCTTCCTGTACACCTCAATCATGTCCCCCCTCAATCTCCTCTGCTCCAGGGAAAATAACCCCAGTCTGTCCAATCTCTCTCAGAACTAAAACTCTCCAGCCCAGACAACATCCTGGTAAATCTCCTCTGCTCTCTCTCTAGTGCAATCACATCCTTCCTATAATGCGGATTCCAGAACTGCACGCAATACTCTAGCTGTGGCCTAACCAGTGTTTTATACAGCTCCAGTATAACCTCCCTGCTCTTATATTCTATGCCTTGGCTAATAAAGCCAAGTATCCCATGTGCCTTCTCAACCACCTTATCTACCTGTCCCACTACCTTAAGGGACCGGTGGACATGCACACCAAGGTCCCTCTGATCCTCGGTACTTCCCAGGGTCCTACCATTCACCGTGTATTCCCATACCTTGTTTGTCCTGCCCAAGTGCATCACCTCACACTTATCCAGATTAAATTCCATCTGCCACTGATCAGCCCATCTGACCAGCCCGTCTATATCCTCCTGTAATCTAAGGTTATCCTCCTCACTATTTACCACCCAACCAATTGTGTCATCCATGAACCTACTGATCAACCCTCCCATATTCAAGTCTAAATCGTTTATATAAACCAGAAACAGGAAGGGACCCTACACCAATCCCTGTGGAACCCCACTGTTATCCAACAAGAAACAGAGAGTAGGCACAATGGATCTTTTTCAGGTTAGCAGGATGTGACAAGTTGAGGTTGAGTGTCTTGGGCTACAAGAAGATATATACGGGATGGTCAAATGGGCAGATAAGTGGCAGATGGAATTTAATCCTGAAAAGTGTGAGGTGATACACTATGGAAGAAGTAATTTGACAAGGAAGTATTCAATGAACGACATGACACTAGGAAGTTCTGAGGAACAAAGGGACCTTAGTGTGTGTGTTCATAGATCTCTGAAGGCGGAGGGGCATGTTAATGGGGTGGTGAAAAAGGCATATGGGACACTTGCCTTTATCAATCGAGGCATAGATTACAAAAGTAGGGAGGTCATGTTGGAGTTGTATAGAACCTTGGTGAGGCCGCAGCTGGAGTACTGTGTGCTGTTCTGGTCGCCACATTATAGGAAGGATGTGATTGCACTGGAGGGGGTACAGAGGAGATTCACCAGGATGTTGCCTGGGATGAAACATTTAAGTTATGAAGAGAGGTTGGATAGACTTGGGTTGTTTTTGTTGGAGCAGAGAAGACTGAGGGGTGATCTGATCGAGGTGTACAAGATTATGGGGGGCATGAACAGGGTGAATAGGGAGCAGCTGTTCCCCTTAGTTGAAGGGTCAGTCACAAGGGGACACAAGTTCAAGGTGAGGGGCAGGAGGTTTAGGGGGGATTTGAGGAAAAACTTTTTTACCCAGAGGGTGGTGAGGGTCTGGAATGCGCTGCCTGGGAGGGGGTGGAGGCGGGTTGCCTCACATACTTTAAAAAGTACCTGGATGAGCACTTGGCACATCATAACATTCAAGGCTATGGGCCAAGTGCTGGTAAATGGGATTAGGTAGGTAGGTCAGGTGTTTCTCATGTGTCGGTGTAGACTCGATGGGCTGAAGGGCCTCTTCTGTACTGTGTGATTCTGTGATTCTGAGTGGAGGGCCACAGGGGTTGGTGCTGGGGCCTCAACTGTTTACAATTATACATATGACTTGGATGAAGGGACTGAAGGAATAGTGGATAAATTTGCTGATGACACAAAGATAGGTAGGAAAGTAAATTGTGAAGGGGACAAAAGGAGGTTACAAGGTGACATAGATCGGCTGTGAGTGGGCAAAGATCTGGTAAATAGAGCATAATGTGGAAAAATGTGAAATTGTTCATTTTGACAGGAAGAATAAAAAAGAAGCTTATTATCTAAATGGTGAGAGATTGTAGAGCTCTGAGATTCAGAGGGATCTGGGTGTCCTAGTGCATGAATCACAAAAGGTTAGTATGCAGGTACAGCAGGTAATTAGGAAAGCTAATAGAATGTTATCATTTACTGTGAGCGGAATTGAATATAAAAGTAGGGAGGTTATGCTTCAGTTATACAGGGCATTGGTGAAACCACATCTGGAGTATTGTGTACAGTACAAAAACAGAATTACCTGGAAAAACTCAGCAGGTCTGGCAGCATCGGCGGAGAAGAAAAGAGTTGACGTTTCGAGTCCTCATGATCCTTCGACAGAACTTGAGTTCGAGTCCAAGAAAGAGTTGAAATATAAGCTGGTTTAAGGTGTGTGGGGGTGGGGGGGGTGCGCGGAGAGAGAGAGAGAGAGAGGTGGAGGGGGTTGGTGTGGTTGTAGGGACAAACAAGCAGTGATAGAAGCAGATCATCAAAAGATGTCACCAACAATAGAACAAAAGAACACATAGGTGTTAAAGTTGGTGATATTATCTAAATGAATGTGCTAATTAAGAATGGATGGTAGGGCACTCAAGGTATAGCTCTAGTGGGGGTGGGGGGAGCATAAAAGATTTAACAATATTTAAAAATAATGGAAATAGGTGGGAAAAGAAAAATCTATATAATTTATTGGAAAAAAACAAAAGGAAGGGGGAAACAGAAAAGCGATGGGGATGGAGGAGGGAGTTCAAGACCTAAAGCTGTTGAATTCAATATTCAGTCCGGAAGGCTGTAAAGTGCCTAGTCGGAAGATGAGGTGCTGTTCCTCCAGTTTGTCACATTGTGTACAGTATTGGTCTCCTTATTTGAGGAAGGATGTAAATGTATTAGAAGCTGTTCAGAGAAGGTTTTCCAGATTAATACCAGGAATGGGTGAGTTGTCTTATGAGGAAGGGCTGGACAGGTTAGACTTGTATCCGCTGGAGTTTAGAAGAGGAAAAGGCAACTTTATTGAAACATATAAGATCCTGAGGGGTAAAAACAAAAAACTGCGGATGCTGGAAATCCAAAACAAAAACAGAATTACCTGGAAAAACTCAGCAGGTCTGGCAGCATCGGCGGAGAAGAAAAGAGTTGACGTTTCGAGTCCTCATGACTCATCGACAGAACTCTCTTGAAGGGTCATGAGGACTCGAAACAGCAACTCTTTTCTTCTCCGCCGATGCTGCCAGACCTGCTGAGTTATTCCAAGATCCTGAGGGGTCTTGACAGGGTGAATAAGGAGAGGATGTTTTTATCTTGTGGGAGAATCTAGAACCAGGGCTCAATGTTTATAAACAAGGGGTCACACATTAAAGACAGAGATGAGGAGAAATGTTTTCTCTCAGAGGATTGTGAGTCTTTGGAACTCTCTTCCTCAAAACGTGTTGGAAGCAAAGTCTTTGAATATATTTTAAGGCCGAGCTAGATAGATTCTTGATTAACAAAGGGGTGAAAAGTTATCGGGGGTAGGCAAGAGGTAATATTTAGATTAGCTATGATTTAATTGAATGGTGGAGCAGGCTCGAGGGACTGAGTGGTCTCGTCCTGCTCCCAATTGATATGTTCATATATTTATAGGTAAAAATTTTGATGTGCACTTGAAGGGAATAAAGGCACAGGATGACAGGTATTAAGGTGGGGCTGGGTTTGGTGAGATGAATGCTGTATGTGAAGGAGGCAGGGGACGGGGAGAGAGGGTGTGAGTAGGGGGTGGTGTTGTGGGTCTGTCCAATCGTACACAGATGATGAGCTGGTAAGAGCGCCTGGCTCGATAGATTTTACTGGCCACAGGATCTTGCACTTTTTGAACATTTTACACGTTTCCCCATCAGCCACACGGGTTGTGTAACAGCCATTTTCACAACTCTACACCCATTGCCTCTTCCTTCACTAGGACCGTTATCACTGTCAGAGGGTCAGTACGGAGGCAGCGCCGCACTGTCAGAGGGTCAGTACTGAGGGAGTGCCGCACTGTCAGAGAGTCAGGACTGAGGGAATGCTGCACTGTCGGAGGGTCAGTACTGAGGGAATGCTGCACTGTCAGAGGGTCAGTACTGAGGGAGTGTTGCATTGTCAGAGGGTCAGTACCGAGGGAGCGCTGCACTGTCAGAGGGTCAGTACTGAGGGAGTGCTGCACTGTCAGAAGGTCAGTACTGAGGGAGTGCTGCACTGTCAGAGGGTCAGTACTGAGGGAGAGCCACACTGTCAGAGGGTCAGTCCTGAGGGAGTGCTGCACTGTCGGAGGGTCAGTACTGAGGGAGTGCTGCACTGTCAGAGGGTCAGTATTGATGGAGTGCAGCACTGTCAGAGGGTCAGTACTGAGGGAGTGCAGCACTGTCAGAGGGTCAGTACTGAGGGAGTGCCGCACTGTCAGAGAGTCAGGACTGAGGGAATGCTGCACTGTCGGAGGGTCAGTACTGAGGGAATGCTGCACTGTCAGAGGGTCAGTACTGAGGGAGTGCTGCATTGTCAGAGGGTCAGTACCGAGGGAGCGCTGCACTGTCAGAGGGTCAGTACTGAGGGAGTGCTGCACTGTCAGAAGGTCAGTACTGAGGGAGTGCTGCACTGTCAGAGGGTCAGTACTGAGGGAGAGCCACACTGTCAGAGGGTCAGTCCTGAGGGAGTGCTGCACTGTCGGAGGGTCAGTACTGAGGGAGTGCTGCACTGTCAGAGGGTCAGTATTGATGGAGTGCAGCACTGTCGGAGGGTCAGTATTGATGGAGTGCAGCACTGTCAGAGTGTCAGGACTGAGGGAGTGGTGTACTATAGGAGGGTTAGTACTGAGGGAGCGCTGCACTGTCAGAGGGTCAGTATTGATGGAGTGCAGCACTGTTAGAGTGTCAGGACTGAGGGAGTGGTGCACTATAGGAGGGTCAGTACTGAGGGAGTGCTGCATTGTCAGAGGGTCAGTACGGAGGCAGCGCCGCACTGTCAGAGGGTCAGTACTGAGGGAGTGCCGCACTGTCAGAGGGTCAGTACTGAGGGAGTGCCGCACTGTCAGAGGGTCAGGACTGACGGAGTACTGCACTGTAGGAGGGTCAGTACTGAAGGAGCGCCGCATTGTCGGAGGTTCAGTACTGAGGGAGTGCTGCACTGTCGGAGGGTCAGCACTGAGGGAATGCTGCATTGTCAGAGGGTCAGTACTGAGGGAGTGCCGCACTGTCGGAGGGTCAGTACTGAGGGAGTGCTGCACTGTCGGAAGGTATGTACTGAGGGAGTGGTGAACTGAAAGAGGGTCAGTACTGAGGGAGTGCTGCACTGTTGGAGGGTCAGTGCTGAGCGAGTGCCGCACTATGGGAGGGTCAGTGCTGAGGGAATTCTGCACTGTCGGAGGGTCAGTGCTGAGGGACTGCAGCTCTGTCAGTGGGTCAGGACTGAGGGAGTGCTGCACTGTCGGAGGGTCAGTACAGAGGGAGTGCTACGCTGTCAGAGGGTCAGTACTGAGGGAGTGCTGCATTGTCAGAGGGTCAGTACTGAGGGAGTGCCGCACTGTCGGAGGGTCAGTACCGAGGGAGCGCTGCACTGTCAGAAGGTCAGTATTGAGGGAGTGCTGCATTGTCGGAGGGTCAGTACTGAGGGAGTGCTGCACTGTCGGAGAGTCAGTACTAAGGGAGTGCTGTGGTGTCGGAGGATCAATACTGAGGGAGTGCTGGGCTGTCGTTGGCAAGCACTGAGGGAGTGCCGCACTGTCAGAGGGTCAGTAATGAGGGAATTCTGCACTGTCAGAGGGTCAGTACTGAGGGAGTACCGCACTGTCGGACGGTCAGTACTAGGGGAGTGCTGCACTGTCGGAGGGTCTGTATTGAGGGTGTGCTGAACTGTAAGAGGGTCAGTACTGTGGGAGTGCTGCACTGTCAGAGGGTCAGAACTGAGGGAGTGCTGCACTGTCAGAGGGTCAGTACTGAGGGAATGCTGCATTTTCAGAGGGTCAGTACGGAGGCAGCGCCGCACTGTCGGAGGTTCAGTACTGAGGGAGTGCTGCACTGTCGGAGGTTCAGTACTGAGGGAGTGCTGCACTGTCAGAAGGTCAGTACTGAGGGAGTGCCGCACTGTCAGAGGGTCAGTACTGAGGGAGTGCTGCACTGTCGGAGGGGCAGTAATGAGGGAGCGCTGCACTGTCAGAGGATCAGTATTGATGGAGTGGAGCACTGTCAGAGAGTCAGTACTGAGGGAGTGCTGCACTGTCAGAGTGTCAGGACTGAGGGAGTGGTTCACTATAGGAGGGTCAGTACGGAGGCAGCGCCGCACTGTCAGAGTGTCAGTACTGAGGGAGTGCTGCACTGTACGAGGGTCAGTACTGAAGGAGAGCTGCACTGTCGGAGGGTCAGTACTGAGGGAGTGCTGCACTGTCGGAGGGTCAGTACTGAGGGAGTGCTGCACTGTCAGAGGGTCAGTACTGAGGGAGTGCTGTACTGTCGGAGGGTCTGTACTGAGGGAGTGGTGAACTGAAAGAGGGTCAGTACTGAGGGAGTGCCGCACTGTCAGAGGGTCAGTACTGAGGGAGTGCTGCACTGTCGGAGGGGCAGTAATGAGGGAGCGCTGCACTGTCAGAGGGTCAGTATTGATGGAGTGGAGCACTGTCAGAGAGTCAGTACTGAGGGAGTGCTGCACTGTCAGAGTGTCAGGACTGAGGGAGTGGTTCACTATAGGAGGGTCAGTACGGAGGCAGCGCCGCACTGTCAGAGTGTCAGTACTGAGGGAGTGCTGCACTGTACGAGGGTCAGTACTGAAGGAGAGCTGCACTGTCGGAGGGTCAGTACTGAGGGAGTGCTGCACTGTCGGAGGGTCAGTACTGAGGGAGTGCTGTACTGTCAGAGGGTCAGTACTGAGGGAGTGCTGCACCGTCGGAGGGTCAGTACTGAGGGAGTGCTGTACTGTCGGAGGGTCTGTACTGAGGGAGTGGTGAACTGAAAGAGGGTCAGTACTGAGGGAGTGCTGCACTGTCGGAAGGTCAGTGCTGAGCGAGTGCCGTACTATGGGAGGGTCAGTGCTGAGGGAATTCTGCACTGTCGGAGGGTCAGTGCTGAGGGAATTCTGCATTGTCAGAGGTCAGTGCTGAGGGACTGCAGCTCTGTCAGTGGGTCAGGACTGAGGGAGTGCTGCACTGTCGGAGGGTCAGTACAGAGGGAGTGCTACGCTGTCAGAGGGTCAGTACTGAGGGAGTGCTGCATTGTCAGAGGGTCAGTACTGAGGGAGTGCCGCACTGTCGGAGGGTCAGTACCGAGGGAGCGCTGCACTGTCAGAAGGTCAGTACTGAGGGAGTGCTGCACTGTCGGAGGGTCAGTACTGAGGGAGTGCTGCATTGTCGGAGAGTCAGTACTAAGGGAGTGCTGTGGTGTCAGAGGATCAATACTGAGGGAGTGCTGGGCTGTCGTTGGCTCAGCACTGAGGGAGTGCCGCACTGTCAGAGGGTCAGTAATGAGGGAATTCTGCACTGTCAGAGGGTCAGTACTGAGGGAGTACCGCACTGTCGGACGGTCAGTACTAAGGGAGTGCTGCACTGTCGGAGGGTCTGTATTGAGGGTGTGCTGAACTGTAAGAGGGTCAGTACTGTGGGAGTGCTGCACTGTCAGAGGGTCAGAACTGAGGGAGTGCTGCACTGTCAGAGGGTCAGTACTGAGGGAATGCTGCATTTTCAGAGGGTCAGTACGGAGGCAGCGCCGCACTGTCGGAGGTTCAGTACTGAGGGAGTGCTGCACTGTCGGAGGGTCAGTACTGAGGGAA
Source organism: Carcharodon carcharias (assembly GCF_017639515.1). Taxonomy (NCBI): domain Eukaryota; kingdom Metazoa; phylum Chordata; class Chondrichthyes; order Lamniformes; family Lamnidae; genus Carcharodon; species Carcharodon carcharias. The sequence continues at coordinate 198,996,015 of NC_054472.1, forward strand.
TGCTGCATTATCAGAGGGTCAGTACCGAGGGAGCGCTGCACTGTCGGAGGTTCAGTACTGAGGGAGTGCTGCACTGTCAGAAGGTCAGTACTGAGGGAGTGCCGCACTGTCAGAGGGTCAGTACTGAGGGAGTGCTGCACTGTCGGAGGGGCAGTAATGAGGGAGCGCTGCACTGTCAGAGGATCAGTATTGATGGAGTGGAGCACTGTCAGAGAGTCAGTACTGAGGGAGTGCTGCACTGTCAGAGTATCAGGACTGAGGGAGTGGTCACTATAAGAGGGTCAGTACGGAGGCAGCGCCGCACTGTCAGAGTGTCAGTACTGAGGGAGTGCTGCACTGTACGAGGGTCAGTACTGAAGGAGAGCTGCACTGTCGGAGGGTCAGTGCTGAGCGAGTGCCCTACTATGGGAGGGTCAGTGCTGAGGGAATTCTGCACTGTCGGAGGGTCAGTACTGAGGGAGTTCTGCATTGTCAGAGGTCAGTGCTGAGGGACTGCAGCTCTGTCAGTGGGTCAGGACTGAGGGAGTGCTGCACTGTCGGAGGGTCAGTACAGAGGGAGTGCTGCACTGTCAGAGGGTCAGTACTGAGGGAGTGCTAAGCAGTCGGAAGGTCATTACTGAGGGAGTGCTACACTGTCGGAATGTCAGTACTGAGGGAGTGCTGCACTGTCAGAGGGTCAGTACTGAGGGAGTGCTACGCTGTCGGAAGGTCATTACTGAGGGAGTGCTACACTGTCGGAATGTCAGTACTGAGGGAGTGCTGCACTGTCGGAGAGTCAGTGCTGAGGGACTGCTGCACAGTCGGAGGGTCAGTAATGAGGGAATTCTGCACTGTTGGAGGGTCAGTACTGAGGGAATGCTGAACTGTAAGTGGGTCAGTACTGAGGGAGTGCTGCACTGTCAGAGGGTCAGTACTGAGGGAGTGCTGCACTGTCGGACGGTCAGTACTGAGGGAGAGCTGCACTGTCGGAGAGTCAGAACTAAGGGAGCGCTGTGGTGTCGGAGGGTCAATACTGAGGGAGTGCTGCGCTGTCGGAGGGTCAGTACTGAGGGAGTGCAGCGTTGTCGGAGGTTCAGTACTGAGGGAGTGATGCGCGGTCGGAGGGTCGGTACTGAGGGAGTGCTGCACTGTCGGAGGGTCAGTACTGAGGGAGTGCTGCACTGTCAGATGGTCAGTACTGAGAGAATTCTGCATTGTCAGAGGGTCAGTAATGAGGGAGGGCTGCACTGTCGGAGGGTCAGTACTGAGGGAATGCTGCATTGTCAGAGGGTCAGTACTGAGGGAGTGCCGCACTGTCAGAGGGTCAGTACTGAGGGAGTGCTGCACTGTCGGAGGGTCAGTACTGAGGGAGTGCTGCACTGTCGGAGGGTCTGTACTGAGGGAGTGGTGAACTGAAAGAGGGTCAGTACTGAGGGAGTGCCGCACTGTCAGAGGGTCAGTACTGAGGGAGTGCTGCACTGTCGGAGGCTCTGTACTGAGGGAGTGGTGAACTGAATGAGGGTCAGTACTGAGGGAGTGCTGCACTGTCGGAGGGTCAGTGCTGAGTGAGTGCCGTAATATGGGAGGGTCAGTACTGAGGGAGTTCTGCATTGTCAGAGGTCAGTGCTGAGGGACTGCAGCTCTGTCAGTGGGTCAGGACTGAGGGAGTGCTGCACTGTCGGAGGGTCAGTACAGAGGGAGTGCTACGCTGTCGGAAGTTCATTACTGAGGGAGTGCTACACTGTCGGAATGTCAGTACTGAGGGAGTGCTACACTGTCGGAGAGTCAGTACTGAGGGAGTGCTGCACAGTCGGAGGGTCAGTAATGAGGGAATTCTGCACTGTTGGAGGGTCAGTACTGAGGGAATGCTGAACTGTAAGATGGTCAGTACTGAGGGAGTGCTGCACTGTTGGAGGGTCATTACTGAGGGAGTGCTGCACTGTCGGACGGTCAATACTGAGGGAGAGCTGCACTGTCGGAGAGTCAGAACTAAGGGAGCGCTGTGGTGTCGGAGGGTCAATATTGAGGGAGTGCTGCGCTGTCGGAGGGTCAGTACTGAGGCAGTGCAGCGTTTTCGGAGGGTCAGTACTGAGGGAGTGATGCGCGGTCGGAGGGTCAGTACTGAGGGAGTGCTGCGCTGTCGGAGGGTCCGAAATGAGGGAGTGCTGCACTGTCGGAGGGTCAATACGGAGGGAATGCTACACTGTCGGAGGGTCAGTACTGAGGGAGTGTTGCGCTGTCGGAGTGTCAATACTGAGGGAGTGCTGCACTGTCGGAGGGTCAGTACTGAGGGAGTGCTGCACTGTCAGAGGGTCAGTACTGAGGGAGTGCTGCGCTGTCGGAGGGTCAGTACTGAGGGAGTGCTGCGCTGTCAGAGGGTCAGTACTGAGGGAGTGCCGCACTGTCATAGGATCAGTACTGAGGGAGTGCTGCGCTGTCAGAGGGTCAGTACTGAGGGAGTGCTGCGCTGTCGGAGGGTCAGTACTGAGGGAGTGCTGCACTGTCAGAGGGTCAGTACTGAGGGAGTGCTGCACTGTCAGAGGGTCAGTACTGAGGGAGTGCTGCACTGTCAGAGGGTCAGTACTGAGGGAGTGCTGCGCTGTCAGAGGGTCAGTTCTGAGGGAGTGCTGCGCTATCTGAGGATCAGTACTGAGGGAGTGCTGCACTGTCAGAGGGTCAGTAGTGAGAGAATGCTGCATTGTCAGAGGCTCAGTGCTGAGGGAGTGCCGCACTGTCAGAGGGTCAGTACTGAGGGAGTGCTGCACTGTCAGAGGGTCAGTACTGAGGCAGAGCTGCACTGTCGGAGGGTCTGTAGTGAGGGAGTGCTGAACTGAAAGAGCGTCATTACTGAGGGAGTGCTGCACTGTCGGAGGGTCAGTGCTGAGGGACTGCAGCTCTGTCAGTGGGTCAGTACTGAGAGAATGCTGCATTGTCAGAGGCTCAGTGCTGAGGGAGTGCCGCACTGTCAGAGGGTCAGTAGTGAGGGAGTGCTGCACCGTCAGAGGGTCAGTACTGAGGGAATTCTGCACTGTCAGAGGGTCAGTACTGAGGGAGTGCTGCACTGTCAGAAGGTCAGTACTGAGGGAGTGCTGCACTGTCGCAGAGTCAGTACTAAGGGAGTGCAGCACTGTCGGAGGGTCTGTAGTGAGGGAGTGCTGATCTGAAAGAGCGTCAGTACTGAGGGAGTGCTGCACTGTCGGACGGTCAGTACTGAGGGAGTGCTGCACTGTCGCAGAGTAAGTACTAAGTGAGCGCTGCACTGTCGGAGGGTCTGTAGTGAGGGAGTGCTGCACTGTCGGACGGTCTGTAGTGAGGGAGTGCTGCATTGTCGAAGGGTCTGTAGTGAGGGAGTGCTGCACTGTCGGAGTGTCAGTGCTGAGGGAGTGCTGCACTGTCAGAGGGTCAGTACCGAGGGAGTGCCGAACTGTCAGAGGGTCAGGACTGAGGGAGTGCTGCACTGTAGGAGGGTCAGTACTGAAGGAGCGCCGCACTGTCGGAGGTTCAGTACTGAGGGAGTGCTGCACTGTCGGAGGGTCAGTACTGAGGGAATGCTGCATTGTCAGAGGGTCAGTACTGAGGGAGCGCTGCACTGTCAGAAGGTCAGTACTGAGGGAGTGCTGCACTGTCGGAGGTGCAGTACTGAGGGAGTGCTGCACTGTCGGAGGGTCTGTAATGAGGGAGTGCTGAACTGTAAGAGGGTCAGTACTGAGGGAGTGCTGCACTGTCAGAGGGTCAGTACTGAGAGAATGCTGCATTGTCAGAGGGTCAGTACTGAGGGAGTGCTGCACTGTCGGAGGGTCAGTACTGAGGGAATGCTGCATTGTGAGAGGGTAAGTACTGAGGGAGTGCTGCACTGTCAGAGGGTCAGTACTGAGGGAGTGCCGCACTGTCAGAGGGTCAGTACTGAGGGAGTGCTGCACTGTCGGAGGGTCAGTATTGAGGGAAAGCTGCATTGTCAGAGGGTCAGTACTGAGGGAGTGCTGCTCTGTCAGATAGTCAGTACTGAGAGAATGCTGCATTGTCAGAGGGTCAGTACTGAGGGAGTGCTGCGCTGTCAGAGGGTCAGTACTGAGGGAGTGCTGCGCTGTCGGAGGGTCAGTACTGAGGGAGTGCTGCACTGTCAGAGGGTCAGTACAGAGGGAGTGCTGGACTGTCAGTGGGTCAGTCCTGAGGGAGTGCCTCGCTGTCGGAGTGTCAGTACTGAGAGAGTGCTGCGCTATCGGAGGATCAGTACTGGGGATTGCTGCACTGTCAGAGGGTCAGTACTGAGCGAGTGCTGCACTGTCGGAGGGTCAGTGCTGAGTCAGTGCTGCACTGTCGGAGGGTCTGTAGTGAGGGAGTGCTGAACTGAAAGAGCGTCAGTACTGAGGGAGTGCTGCACTGTCGGAGGGTCTGTAGTGAGGGAGTGCTGAACTGTAAGAGGGTCAGTACTGAGGGAGTGCTGCACTGTCGGAGGGTCAGTACTGAGGGAATGCTGCATTGTGAGAGGGTAAGTACTGAGGGAGTGCTGCACTGTCAGAATGTCAGTACTGAGGGAGTGCCGCACTGTCAGAGGGTCAGTACTGAGGGAGTGCTGCACTGTCGGAGGGTCAGTACTGAGGGAATGCTGCATTATCAGAGGGTCAGTACCGAGGGAGCGCTGCACTGTCGGAGGTTCAGTACTGAGGGAGTGCTGCACTGTCAGAAGGTCAGTACTGAGGGAGTGCCGCACTGTCAGAGGGTCAGTACTGAGGGAGTGCTGCACTGTCGGAGGGGCAGTAATGAGGGAGCGCTGCACTGTCAGAGGATCAGTATTGATGGAGTGGAGCACTGTCAGAGAGTCAGTACTGAGGGAGTGCTGCACTGTCAGAGTATCAGGACTGAGGGAGTGGTTCACTATAAGAGGGTCAGTACGGAGGCAGCGCCGCACTGTCAGAGTGTCAGTACTGAGGGAGTGCTGCACTGTACGAGGGTCAGTACTGAAGGAGAGCTGCACTGTCGGAGGGTCAGTGCTGAGCGAGTGCCCTACTATGGGAGGGTCAGTGCTGAGGGAATTCTGCACTGTCGGAGGGTCAGTACTGAGGGAGTTCTGCATTGTCAGAGGTCAGTGCTGAGGGACTGCAGCTCTGTCAGTGGGTCAGGACTGAGGGAGTGCTGCACTGTCGGAGGGTCAGTACAGAGGGAGTGCTGCACTGTCAGAGGGTCAGTACTGAGGGAGTGCTAAGCAGTCGGAAGGTCATTACTGAGGGAGTGCTACACTGTCGGAATGTCAGTACTGAGGGAGTGCTGCACTGTCAGAGGGTCAGTACTGAGGGAGTGCTACGCTGTCGGAAGGTCATTACTGAGGGAGTGCTACACTGTCGGAATGTCAGTACTGAGGGAGTGCTGCACTGTCGGAGAGTCAGTGCTGAGGGACTGCTGCACAGTCGGAGGGTCAGTAATGAGGGAATTCTGCACTGTTGGAGGGTCAGTACTGAGGGAATGCTGAACTGTAAGTGGGTCAGTACTGAGGGAGTGCTGCACTGTCAGAGGGTCAGTACTGAGGGAGAGCTGCACTGTCGGAGAGTCAGAACTAAGGGAGCGCTGTGGTGTCGGAGGGTCAATACTGAGGGAGTGCTGCGCTGTCGGAGGGTCAGTACTGAGGGAGTGCAGCGTTGTCGGAGGTTCAGTACTGAGGGAGTGATGCGCGGTCGGAGGGTCGGTACTGAGGGAGTGCTGCACTGTCGGAGGGTCAGTACTGAGGGAGTGCTGCACTGTCAGATGGTCAGTACTGAGAGAATTCTGCATTGTCAGAGGGTCAGTAATGAGGGAGGGCTGCACTGTCGGAGGGTCAGTACTGAGGGAATGCTGCATTGTCAGAGGGTCAGTACTGAGGGAGTTCCGCACTGTCAGAGGGTCAGTACTGAGGGAGTGCTGCACTGTCGGAGGGTCAGTACTGAGGGAGTGCTGCACTGTCGGAGGGTCTGTACTGAGGGAGTGGTGAACTGAAAGAGGGTCAGTACTGAGGGAGTGTCGCACTGTCAGAGGGTCAGTACTGAGGGAGTGCTGCACTGTCGGAGGCTCTGTACTGAGGGAGTGGTGAACTGAATGAGGGTCAGTACTGAGGGAGTGCTGCACTGTCGGAGGGTCAGTGCTGAGCGAGTGCCGTAATATGGGAGGGTCAGTACTGAGGGAGTTCTGCATTGTCAGAGGTCAGTGCTGAGGGACTGCAGCTCTGTCAGTGGGTCAGGACTGAGGGAGTGCTGCACTGTCGGAGGGTCAGTACAGAGGGAGTGCTACGCTGTCGGAAGTTCATTACTGAGGGAGTGCTACACTGTCGGAATGTCAGTACTGAGGGAGTGCTACACTGTCGGAGAGTCAGTACTGAGGGAGTGCTGCACAGTCGGAGGGTCAGTAATGAGGGAATTCTGCACTGTTGGAGGGTCAGTACTGAGGGAATGCTGAACTGTAAGATGGTCAGTACTGAGGGAGTGCTGCACTGTCGGACGGTCAATACTGAGGGAGAGCTGCACTGTCGGAGAGTCAGAACTAAGGGAGCGCTGTGGTGTCGGAGGGTCAATACTGAGGGAGTGCTGCGCTGTCGGAGGGTCAGTACTGAGGCAGTGCAGCGTTTTCGGAGGGTCAGTACTGAGGGAGTGATGCGCGGTCGGAGGGTCAGTACTGAGGGAGTGCTGCGCTGTCGGAGGGTCCGAAATGAGGGAGTGCTGCACTGTCGGAGGGTCAATACGGAGGGAATGCTACACTGTCGGAGGGTCAGTACTGAGGGAGTGTTGCGCTGTCGGAGTGTCAATACTGAGGGAGTGCTGCACTGTCGGAGGGTCAGTACTGAGGGAGTGCTGCACTGTCAGAGGGTCAGTACTGAGGGAGTGCTGCGCTGTCGGAGGGTCAGTACTGAGGGAGTGCTGCGCTGTCAGAGGGTCAGTACTGAGGGAGTGCCGCACTGTCAGAGGATCAGTACTGAGGGAGTGCTGCGCTGTCAGAGGGTCAGTACTGAGGGAGTGCTGCGCTGTCGGAGGGTCAGTACTGAGGGAGTGCTGCACTGTCAGAGGGTCAGTACTGAGGGAGTGCTGCACTGTCAGAGGGTCAGTCCTGAGGGAGTGCCTCGCTGTCGGAATGTCAGTACTGAGGGAGTGCTGCGCTATCTGAGGATCAGTACTGAGGGAGTGTTGCACTGTCAGAGGGTCAGTAGTGAGAGAATGCTGCATTGTCAGAGGCTCAGTACTGAGGGAGTGCCGCACTGTCAGAGGGTCAGTACTGAGGGAGTGTTGCACTGTCAGAGGGTCAGTAGTGAGAGAATGCTGCATTGTCAGAGGCTCAGTGCTGAGGGAGTGCCGCACTGTCAGAGGGTCAGTACTGAGGGAGTGCTGCACTGTCAGAGGGTCAGTACTGAGGCAGAGCTGCACTGTCGGAGGGTCTGTAGTGAGGGAGTGCTGAACTGAATGAGCGTCATTACTGAGGGAGTGCTGCACTGTCGGAGGGTCAGTGCTGAGGGACTGCAGCTCTGTCAGTGGGTCAGTACTGAGAGAATGCTGCATTGTCAGAGGCTCAGTGCTGAGGGAGTGCCGCACTGTCAGAGGGTCAGTAGTGAGGGAGTGCTGCACCGTCAGAGGGTCAGTACTGAGGGAATTCTGCACTGTCAGAGGGTCAGTACTGAGGGAGTGCTGTACTGTCAGAAGGTCAGTACTGAGGGAGTGCTGCACTGTCGCAGAGTCAGTACTAAGGGAGTGCAGCACTGTCGGAGGGTCTGTAGTGAGGGAGTGCTGATCTGAAAGAGCGTCAGTACTGAGGGAGTGCTGCACTGTCGGACGGTCAGTACTGAGGGAGTGCTGCACTGTCGCAGAGTAAGTACTAAGTGAGCGCTGCACTGTCGGAGGGTCTGTAGTGAGGGAGTGCTGCACTGTCGGACGGTCTGTAGTGAGGGAGTGCTGCATTGTCGAAGGGTCTGTAGTGAGGGAGTGCTGCACTGTCGGAGTGTCAGTGCTGAGGGAGTGCTGCACTGTCAGAGGGTCAGTACCGAGGGAGTGCCGAACTGTCAGAGGGTCAGGACTGAGGGAGTGCTGCACTGTAGGAGGGTCAGTACTGAAGGAGCGCCGCACTGTCGGAGGTTCAGTACTGAGGGAGTGCTGCACTGTCGGAGGGTCAGTACTGAGGGAATGCTGCATTGTCAGAGGGTCAGTACTGAGGGAGCGCTGCACTGTCAGAAGGTCAGTACTGAGGGAGTGCTGCACTGTCGGAGGTGCAGTACTGAGGGAGTGCTGCACTGTCGGAGGGTCTGTAGTGAGGGAGTGCTGAACTGTAAGAGGGTCAGTACTGAGGGAGTGCTGCACTGTCAGAGGGTCAGTACTGAGAGAATGCTGCATTGTCAGAGGGTCAGTACTGAGGGAGTGCTGCACTGTCGGAGGGTCAGTACTGAGGGAATGCTGCATTGTGAGAGGGTAAGTACTGAGGGAGTGCTGCACTGTCAGAGGGTCAGTACTGAGGGAGTGCCGCACTGTCAGAGGGTCAGTACTGAGGGAGTGCTGCACTGTCGGAGGGTCAGTATTGAGGGAAAGCTGCATTGTCAGAGGGTCAGTACTGAGGGAGTGCTGCACTGTCGGAGGGTCAGTGCTGAGAGACTGCAGCTCTGTCATGGGTCAGGACTGAGGGAATTCTGCACTGTCAGAGGGTCAGTACTGAGGGAGTGCTGCACTGTCAGAAGGTCAGTATTGGGGGAGTGCTGCACTGTCGCAGAGTCAGTACTAAGGGAGTGCAGCACTGTCGGAGGGTCTGTAGTGAGGGAGTGCTGAACTGAAAGAGCGTCAGTACTGAGGGAGTGCTGCACTGTCGGACGGTCAGTACTAAGGGAATGCTGCATTGTCAGAGGGTCAGTACCGAGGGAGCGCTGCACTGTCAGAAGGTCAGTACTGAGGGAGTGCCGCACTGTCAGAGGGTCAGTACTGAGGGAGTGCTGCACTGTCGGAGGTTCAGTACTGAGGGAGTGCTGCACTGTCGGAGGGTCTGTAGTGAGGGAGTGCTGAACTGTAAGAGGGTCAGTACTGAGGGAGTGCTGCACTGTCGGAGTGTCAGTACTGAGGGAATGCTGCATTGTGAGAGGGTAAGTACTGAGGGAGTGCTGCACTGTCAGAATGTCAGTACTGAGGGAGTGCCGCACTGTCAGAGGGTCAGTACTGAGGGAGTGCTGCACTGTCGGAGGGTCAGTACTGAGGGTTTGCCGGACTGTCGGAGGGTCAGTACTGAGGGAAAGCTGCATTGTCAGAGGGTCAGTTCTGAGGGAGTGCTGCACTGTCAGATAGTCAGTACTGAGAGAATGCTGCATTGTCAGAGGGTCAGTGCTGAGGGAGTGCTGCACTGTCAGAGGGTCAGTACTGAGGGTGTGCTGCATTGTCGGAGGCTTAGTAACGAGGGAGCACTGCTCTGTCAGAAGGTCAGTACTGAGGGAGTGCTGCATTGTCAGAGGGTTAGTACTGAGGGAGAGCCTCACTCTCAGTGGGTCAGTACTGAGGGATTGCTGCGCAGTCTGAGGGTATGTACTGAGGGAGTGCTAGACTATCGGAGGGTCAGTACTGAGGGAGTGCTGCACTGTCAGATGGTCAGTACTGAGATAATGCTGCATTGTCAGAGGGTCAGTACTGAGGGAGTGCTGCACTGTCGGAGGGTCAGTACTGAGGGAGTGCTGCACTGTCAGAGGATCAGTACCGAGGGAGCGCTGCACTGTCAGAGGGTCAGTCCTGAGGGAGTGCTGCACTGTCGGACTGTCAGTCCTGAGGGAGTGCTGCACTGTTGGAGGGTCAGTCCTGAGGGAGTGTTGCACTGTCGGAGGGTCAGTCCTGAGGGAGTGCTGAACTGAAAGAACGTCAGTACTGAGGGAGTGCTGCACTATCAGAGGGTCAGTCCTGAGTGACAGCAGCTTTGTCAGTGGGTCATACTGAGGGAGTGCTGCACTGTCAGAGGGTCAGTCCTGAGGGAGTGCTGCACTGTCGGAGTGTCAGTCCTGAGAGAGTACTGCACTGTCGGAGGGTCAGTCCTGAGGGAGTGTTGCACTGTCGGAGGGTCAGTATTGAGGGAGTGCCGCACTGTCAGAGGGTCAGTACTGAGGGAGTGCTGCACTGTCAGAGGGTCAGGACTGACGGAATGCTGCACTGTAGGAGGGCAGTACTGAAGGAGCGCCGCACAGTCGGAGGTTCAGTACTGAGGGTGTGCTGCACTGTAGGAGGGTCAGTACTGAGGGAGTGCTGCACTGTCGGAGGGTCAGTACTGAGGGAGTGCTGCGCTGTCGGAGGGTCTGTAGTGAGGGCGTGCTGAACTGTAAGAGGGTCAGTACTGTGGGAGTGCTGCACTGTCAGAGGGTCAGAACTGAGGGAGTGCTGCACTGTCAGAGTGTCAGTACTGAGGGAATGCTGCATTGTCAGAGGGTCAGTACGGAGGCAGCGCCGCACTGTTAGAGGGTCAGGACTGAAGGAGTGCTGCACTGTAGGAGGGTCAGTACTGAAGGAGCGCCGCACTGTCGGAGGTTCAGTACTGAGGGAGTGCTGCACTGTCGGAGGGTCAGTACTGAGGGAATGCTGCATTTTCAGAGGGTCAGTACCGAGGGAGCGCTGCACTGTCAGAAGGTCAGTACTGAGGGAGTGCTGCACTGTCAGAGGGTCAGTACTGAGGGAGTGCTGCACTGTCGGATGGTCAGTACTGAGGGAGTGCTGCACTGTCAGAGGGTCAGTACTGAGGGAGTGCCGCACTGTCAGAGGGTCAGTACTGAGGGAGTGCTGCACTGTCGGATGGTAAGTAATGAGGGAGCGCTGCACTGTCAGAGGGTAAGTATTGATTGAGTGCAGCACTGTCAGAGGGTCAGTACTGAGGGAGTGTTGCACTGTCAGAGTGTCAGGACTGAGGAAGTGGTTCACTATAGGAGGGTCAGTACTGAGGGAGTGCTGCATTGTCAGAGGGTCAGTACGGAGGCAGCGCCGCACTGTCAGAGTGTCAGTACTGAGGGAGTGCTGCACTGTAGGAGGGTCAGTACTGAAGGAATGCTGCACTGTCGGAGGTTCAGTACTGAGAGAATGCTGCATTGTCAGAGGGTCAGTACCGAGGGAGCGCTGCACTGTCGGAGGATCTCTAATGAGGGAGTGCTGAACTGTAAGAGGGTCAGTACTGAGGGAGTGCTGCACTGTCGGACGGTCAGTACTGAGGGAGTGCTGCACTGTCAGAGGGTCAGTACTGAGGGAGTGCTGCCCGGTTGGACGGTCAGTACTGAAGGAGTGCAGCACTGTCGCAGAGTCAGTACTAATGGAGCGCTGCACTGTCGGAGGGTCAGTATTAAGGGAGTGCTGCACTGTCGGAGGGTCTGTAGTGAGGGAGTGCTGCACTGCCGGAGGTTCTGTAGTGAGGGAGTGCTGCACTATCGGAGGGTCTTAAGTGAGGGAGTGCTGCACTGTCGGAGGGTCTTTAGTGAGGGAGTGCTGCACTGTCGGAGGGTCAGTGCTGAGGGACTGCAGCTCTGTCAGTGGGTCAGGAATGAGGGAGTGCTGCACTGTCGGAGGGTCAGTACTGAGGGAGTGCTGCACTGTCAGAGGGTCAGTACCGAGGGAGTGCTACACTGTCAGAGGGTCAGTACTGAGGGAGTGCTGCACTGTCAGAGGGTCAGTACTGAGGGAATTCTGCACTGTCGGAGGGTCAGTACTGAGGGAGTGCTGCACTGTCAGAGGGTCAGTACTGAGGGAGTGCTGCACTGTTGGAGGGTCAGTACTGAGGGAGTGCTGCACTGTCAGAGGGTCAGTCCTGAGGGAGTGTTGCACTGTCAGAGGGACAGTACTGAGGGAGTACTGCACTGTCGGAGGGTCAGTACTGAGGGAGTGCTGCGCTGTCGGAGGCTCTGTAGTGAGGGCGTGCTGAACTGTAAGAGGGTCAGTACTGTGGGAGTGCTGCACTGTCAGAGGGTCAGAACTGAGGGAGTGCTGCACTGTCAGAGGGTCAGTACTGAGGGAATGCTGCATTGTCAGAGGGTCAGTACGGAGGCAACGCCGCACTGTTAGAGGGTCAGGACTGAGGGAGTGCTGCACTGTAGGAGGGTCAGTACTGAAGGAGTGCTGCACTGTCGGACGGTCAGTACCGAGGGAGCGCTGCACTGTCAGAGGGTCAGTACCGAGGGAGCGCTGCACTGTCAGAGGGTCAGTACTGAGGGAGTTCTGCACTGTCAGAGTGTCAGTACTGAGGGAGTGGTGCACTGTCAGAGGGTCAGTAAAGAGGGAGTGCTGCACTGTCGGAGGGTCAGTACTGAGGGAGTGCTGCACTGTCGGAGGGTCAGTACTGAGGGAGTGCTGCACTGTCGGAGGGTCAGTACTGAGGGAGTGCTGCACTGTCAGAGGGTCAGAACTGAGGGAGTGCTGCACTGTCAGAGGGTCAGTACTGAGGGAATGCTGCATTGTCAGAGGGTCAGTACGGAGGCAGCGCCGCACTGTTAGAGGGTCAGGACTGAAGGAGTGCTGCACTGTAGGAGGGTCAGTACTGAAGGAGCGCCGCACTGTCGGAGGTTCAGTACTGAGGGAGTGCTGCACTGTCAGAGGGTCAGTACTGAGGGAATGCTGCATTTTCAGAGGGTCAGTACCGAGGGAGCGCTGCACTGTCAGAAGGTCAGTACTGAGGGAGTGCTGCACTGTCAGAGGGTCAGTACTGAGGGAGTGCTGCACTGTCGGATGGTCAGTACTGAGGGAGTGCTGCACTGTCAGAGGGTCAGTACTGAGGGAGTGCCGCACTGTCAGAGGGTCAGTACTGAGGGAGTGCTGCACTGTCGGATGGTAAGTAATGAGGGAGCGCTGCACTGTCAGAGGGTAAGTATTGATTGAGTGCAGCACTGTCAGAGGGTCAGTACTGAGGGAGTGTTGCACTGTCAGAGTGTCAGGACTGAGGAAGTGGTTCACTATAGGAGGGTCAGTACTGAGGGAGTGCTGCATTGTCAGAGGGTCAGTACGGAGGCAGCGCCGCACTGTCAGAGTGTCAGTACTGAGGGAGTGCTGCACTGTAGGAGGGTCAGTACTGAAGGAATGCTGCACTGTCGGAGGTTCAGTACTGAGAGAATGCTGCATTGTCAGAGGGTCAGTACCGAGGGAGCGCTGCACTGTCGGACGGTCAGTACTGAGGGAGTGCTGCACTGTCAGAGGGTCAGTACTGAGGGAGTGCTGCCCGGTTGGACGGTCAGTACTGAAGGAGTGCAGCACTGTCGCAGAGTCAGAACTAATGGAGCGCTGCACTGTCGGAGGGTCAGTATTAAGGGAGTGCTGCACTGTCGGAGGGTCTGTAGTGAGGGAGTGCTGCACTGCCGGAGGTTCTGTAGTGAGGGAGTGCTGCACTATCGGAGGGTCTTAAGTGAGGGAGTGCTGCACTGTCGGAGGGTCTTTAGTGAGGGAGTGCTGCACTGTCGGAGGGTCAGTGCTGAGGGACTGCAGCTCTGTCAGTGGGTCAGGAATGAGGGAGTGCTGCACTGTCGGAGGGTCAGTACTGAGGGAGTGCTGCACTGTCAGAGGGTCAGTACCGAGGGAGTGCTACACTGTCAGAGGGTCAGTACTGAGGGAGTGCTGCACTGTCAGAGGGTCAGTACTGAGGGAATTCTGCACTGTCGGAGGGTCAGTACTGAGGGAGTGCTGCACTGTCAGAGGGTCAGTACTGAGGGAGTGCTGCACTGTTGGAGGGTCAGTACTGAGGGAGTGCTGCACTGTCAGAGGGTCAGTCCTGAGGGAGTGCTGCACTGTCAGAGGGACAGTACTGAGGGAGTACTGCACTGTCGGAGGGTCAGTACTGAGGGAGTGCTGCACTGTCACAGGGTCAGTACTGAGGGAGTGCTGCACTGTCAGAGGGTCAGTACTGTGGGAGTGCTGCACTGTCAGAGGGTCAGAACTGAGGGAGTGCTGCACTGTCAGAGGGTCAGTACTGAGGGAATGCTGCATTGTCAGAGGGTCAGTAAGGAGGCAAAGCCGCACTGTTAGAGGGTCAGGACTGAGGGAGTGCTGCACTGTAGGAGGGTCAGTACTGAAGGAGTGCTGCACTGTCGGACGGTCAGTACCGAGGGAGCGCTGCACTGTCAGAGGGTCAGTACCGAGGGAGCGCTGCACTGTCAGAGGGTCAGTACTGAGGGAGTTCTGCACTGTCAGAGTGTCAGTACTGAGGGAGTGGTGCACTGTCAGAGGGTCAGTAAAGAGGGAGTGCTGCACTGTCGGAGGGTCAGTACTGAGGGAGTGCTGCACTGTCGGAGGGTCAGTACTGAGGGAGTGCTGCACTGTCGGAGGGTCAGTACTGAGGGAGTGCTGCACTGTCAGAGGGTCAGTACCGAGGGAGCGCTGCACTGTCAGAGGGTCAGTGCTGAGGGAATTCTGCACTGTCGGAGGGTCAGTACTGAGGGAGTGCTGCACTGTCGTAGGGTCAGTGCTGAGGGACTGCAGCTCTGTCAGTGTTTCAGGACTGAGGGAGTGCTGCACTGTCGGAGGGTCAGTACGGAGGGAGTGCTACACTCTCAGAGGCTCAGTACTGAGGGAGTGCTGCACTGTCAGAGGGTCAGTACTAAGGGAGTGCTGCACTGTCAGAGGGTCAATACTGAGGGAGTGCTGCACTGTCAGAGGGTCAGTACTGAGGTAGTGCTGCACTGTCAGAGGGTCAGTACCGAGGGAGTGCTGCACTGTTGGAGGGTCAGTCCTGAGGGAGTGCTGAACTGAAAGAACTCAGTACTGAGGGAGTGCTGCACTGTCAGAGGGTCAGTCCTGAGGGAGCGTTGCACTGTCAGAGGGACAGTACTGAGGGAGTGCTGCACTGTTGGAGGGTCAGTACTGAGGGAGAGCTGCGCTGTAGGAGGGTCAGTACTGAAGGAGCGCCGCACTGTCGGAGGTTCAGTACTGAGGGAGTGCTGCACTGTCGGAGGGTCAATACTGAGGGAATGCTGCATTGTCAGAGGGTCAGTACCGAGGGAGCGCTGCACTGTCAGAAGGTCAGTAATGAGGGAGTGCTGCACTGTCGGATGGTCAGTAATGAGGGAGCGCTGCACTGTCAGAGGGTCAGTATTGATTGAGTGCAGCACTGTCAGAGGGTCAGTACTGAGGGTGTGCTGCACTGTCAGAGTGTCAGGACTGAGGGATTGGTTCACTATAGGAGGGTCAGTACTGAGGGAGTGCTGCATTGTCAGAGGGTCAGTACGGAGGCAGCGCCGCACTGTCAGAGTGTCAGTACTGAGGGAGTGCTGCAGTGTATGAGGGTCAGTACTGAAGGAACGCTGCACTGTCGGAGGTTCAGTACTAAGGGAGTGCTGCACTGTCGGTGGGTCAGTACTGAGAGAATGCTGCATTGTCAGAGGGTCAGTACTGAGGGAGCGCTGCACTGTCGGAGGATCTCTAATGAAGGAGTGCTGAACTGTAAGAGGGTCAGTACTGAGCGAGTGCTGCACTGTCAGAGG
This sequence comes from Carcharodon carcharias, assembly GCF_017639515.1. Lineage (NCBI taxonomy): Eukaryota > Metazoa > Chordata > Chondrichthyes > Lamniformes > Lamnidae > Carcharodon > Carcharodon carcharias. The sequence continues at coordinate 199,011,400 of NC_054472.1, forward strand.
GTCCGTACTGAGGGAGTGCTGCACTGTCAGAGGGTCAGGACTGAGGGAGCGCCGCACTGTCGGAGGGTCAGTACTGAGGGAGTGCTGCACTGTCGGAGGGTCAGTACTGAGGGAGTGCTGCACTGTCAGAGGGTCAGGACTGAGGTAGCGCCGCACTGTCGGAGTGTCAGTACTGAGGGAGTGCTGCATTTTCAGAGGGTCAGTACTGAGGGAGTGCTGCACTGTTGGAGTGTCAGTCCTGAGGGAGTGCTGAACTGAAAGAACGTCAGTACTGAGTGAGTGCTGAACTGGCAGAGGGTCAGTACTGAGGGAGTGCTGCACTGTCAGAGGGTCAGTCCTGAGGGAGTGCTGCACTGTCAGAGGGACAGTACTGAGGGAGTACTGCACTGTCGGAGGGTCAGTACTGAGGGAGTGCTGCGCTGTCGGAGGCTCTGTAGTGAGGGCGTGCTGAACTGTCACAGGGTCAGTAGTGAGGGAGTGCTGCACTGTGAGAGGGTCAGTACTGAGGGAGTGCTGCACTGTCACAGGGTCAGTACTGAGGGAGTGCTGCACTGTCAGAGGGTCAGTACTGTGGGAGTGCTGCACTGTCAGAGGGTCAGAACTGAGGGAGTGCTGCACTGTCAGAGGGTCAGTACTGAGGGAATGCTGCATTGTCAGAGGGTCAGTACGGAGGCAAAGCCGCACTGTTAGAGGGTCAGGACTGAGGGAGTGCTGCACTGTAGGAGGGTCAGTACTGAAGGAGTGCTGCACTGTCGGACGGTCAGTACCGAGGGAGCGCTGCACTGTCAGAGGGTCAGTACCGAGGGAGCGCTGCACTGTCAGAGGGTCAGTACTGAGGGAGTTCTGCACTGTCAGAGTGTCAGTACTGAGGGAGTGGTGCACTGTCAGAGGGTCAGTAAAGAGGGAGTGCTGCCCTGTCGGAGGGTCAGTACTGAGGGAGTGCTGCACTGTCGGAGGGTCAGTACTGAGGGAGTGCTGCACTGTCGGAGGGTCAGTACTGAGGGAGTGCTGCACTGTCAGAGGGTCAGTACCGAGGGAGCGCTGCACTGTCAGAGGGTCAGTGCTGAGGGAATTCTGCACTGTCGGAGGGTCAGTACTGAGGGAGTGCTGCACTGTCGTAGGGTCAGTGCTGAGGGACTGCAGCTCTGTCAGTGTTTCAGGACTGAGGGAGTGCTGCACTGTCGGAGGGTCAGTACGGAGGGAGTGCTACACTCTCAGAGGCTCAGTACTGAGGGAGTGCTGCACTGTCAGAGGGTCAGTACTAAGGGAGTGCTGCACTGTCAGAGGGTCAATACTGAGGGAGTGCTGCACTGTCAGAGGGTCAGTACTGAGGTAGTGCTGCACTGTCAGAGGGTCAGTACTGAGGGAGTGCTGCACTGTTGGAGGGTCAGTCCTGAGGGAGTGCTGAACTGAAAGAACTCAGTACTGAGGGAGTGCTGCACTGTCAGAGGGTCAGTCCTGAGGGAGCGTTGCACTGTCAGAGGGACAGTACTGAGGGAGTGCTGCACTGTTGGAGGGTCAGTACTGAGGGAGTGCTGCGCTGTAGGAGGGTCAGTACTGAAGGAGCGCCGCACTGTCGGAGGTTCAGTACTGAGGGAGTGCTGCACTGTCGGAGGGTCAATACTGAGGGAATGCTGCATTGTCAGAGGGTCAGTACCGAGGGAGTGCTGCACTGTCAGAAGGTCAGTAATGAGGGAGTGCTGCACTGTCGGATGGTCAGTAATGAGGGAGCGCTGCACTGTCAGAGGGTCAGTATTGATTGAGTGCAGCACTGTCAGAGGGTCAGTACTGAGGGTGTGCTGCACTGTCGGAGTGTCAGGACTGAGGGATTGGTTCACTATAGGAGGGTCAGTACTGAGGGAGTGCTGCATTGTCAGAGGGTCAGTACGGAGGCAGCGCCGCACTGTCAGAGTGTCAGTACTGAGGGAGTGCTGCAGTGTATGAGGGTCAGTACTGAAGGAACGCTGCACTGTCGGAGGTTCAGTACTAAGGGAGTGCTGCACTGTCGGTGGGTCAGTACTGAGAGAATGCTGCATTGTCAGAGGGTCAGTACTGAGGGAGCGCTGCACTGTCGGAGGATCTCTAATGAAGGAGTGCTGAACTGTAAGAGGGTCAGTACTGAGCGAGTGCTGCACTGTCAGAGGGTCCGTACTGAGGGAGTGCTGCACTGTCAGAGGGTCAGGACTGAGGGAGCGCCGCACTGTCGGAGGGTCAGTACTGAGGGAGTGCTGCACTGTCGGAGGGTCAGTACTGAGGGAGTGCTGCACTGTCAGAGGGTCAGGACTGAGGTAGCGCCGCACTGTCGGAGTGTCAGTACTGAGGGAGTGCTGCATTTTCAGAGGGTCAGTACTGAGGGAGTGCTGCACTGTTGGAGTGTCAGTCCTGAGGGAGTGCTGAACTGAAAGAACGTCAGTACTGAGTGAGTGCTGAACTGGCAGAGGGTCAGTACTGAGGGAATGCTGCATTGTCAGAGGGTCAGTACGGAGGCAGCGCCGCACTGTTAGTGGGTCAGGACTTAGGGAGTGCTGCACTGTAGGAGGGTCAGTACTGAAGGAGCGCCGCACTGTTGGAGGTTCAGTACTGAGGGAGTGCTGCACTGTCGGAGGGTCAGTACTGAGGGAATGCTGCATTTTCAGAGGGTCAGTACCGAGGGAGCGCTGCACTGTCAGAAGGTCAGTACTGAGGGAGTGCTGCACTTTCAGAGGGTCAGTACTGAGGGAGTGCTGCACTGTCAGAGGGTCAGTACTGAGGGAGTGCCACACTGTCAGAGGGTCAGTACTGAGGGAGTGCTGCGCAGTCAGATGTTCAGTACTGAGGGAGTGCTGCACTGTCGGATGGTCAGTAATGAGGGAGCGCTGCACTGTCACAGGGTCAGTATTGATTGAGTGCAGCACTGTCAGAGTGTCAGGACTGAGGGAGTGGTTCACTATAGGAGGGTCAGTTTTGAGGGAGTGCTGCATTGTCAGAGGGTCAGTACGGAGGCAGCGCCGCACTGTCAGAGTGTCAATACTGAGGGAGTGCTGCACTGTAGGAGGGTCAGTACTGAAGGAACGCTGCACTGTCGGAGGTTCAGTACTGAGGGAGTGCTGCACTGTCGGAGGGTCAGTACTGAGAGAATGCTGCATTGTCAGAGGGTCAGTACCGAGGGAGCGCTGCACTGTCGGAGGTTCTCTAATGAGGGAGTTCTGAACTGTCAGAGGGTCAGTACTGAGGGAGTGCTGCACTGTCAGAGGGTCCGTACAGAGGGAGTGCTGCACTGTCAGAGGGTCAGGACTGAGGGAGCGCCGCACTGTCGGAGGGTCAGTACTGAGGGAGTGCTGCACTGTCGGAGGGTCAGTACTGAGGGAGTGCTGCACTGTCAGAGGGTCAGGACTGAGGGAGCGCCGCACTGTCGGAGGGTCAGTACTGAGGGAGTGCTGCACTGTCAGAGGGTCAGGACTGAGAGAATGCTGCATTGTCAGAGGGTCAGTCCTGAGGAAGTGTTGCACTGTCGGAGGGTCAGTACTGAGGGAGTGCTGCACTGTCGGAGGGTCTGTAGTGAGGATGTGCTGAACTGAAAGAGGGTCAGTACTGAGGGAGTGCGGCACTGTCAGAGGGTCAGTACTGAGGTAGTGCTGCACTGTCAGAGGGTCAGTACTGAGGGAGTGCTGCACTGTCGCAGAGTCAGTACTAAAGGAGTGCAGCACTGTCGGAGTTTCTGTAGTAAGGGAGTGCTGAACTGAAAGACCGTCAGTATTAAGGGAGCGCTGCACTGTCGGAGGGTCTGTAGTGAGGGAGTGCTGCACTGTCGGAGGGTCAGTGCTGAGGGACTGCAGCTCTGTCAGTGGGTCATGACTGAGGGATTGCTGCACTGTCGGAGGGTCAGTACTGAGGGAGTGCCGCACTGTCAGAGGGTCAGGACTGAGGGAGTGCTGCACTGTAGGAGGGTCAGTACTGAAGGAGCGCCGCACTGTCGGAGGTTCAGTACTGAGAGAGTGCTGCACTGTCGGAGGGTCAGTACTGAAGGAGCGCCGAACTGTCAGAGGGTCAGTACTGAGGCAGTGCTGCACTGTCGGAGGGTCAGTACTGAGGGAATGCTGCATTGTCAGAGGGTCAGTACCGAGGGAGTGCTGCACTGTCAGAAGGTCAGTACTGAGGGAGTGCCGTACTGTCAGAGGGTCAGTACTGAGGGAGTGCTGCACTGTCGGAGGGTCAGTACCGAGGGAGTGCTGCACTGTCAGAAGGTCAGTACTGAGGGAGTGCTGCACTGTCAGAAGGTCAGTACTGAGGGAGCGCCGCACTGTCAGAGGGTCAGTGCTGAGAGAGTGCTGCACTGTCGGAGGGTCAGTACTGAGGGAGTGCTGCACTGTCGGAGGGTCTGTAGTGAGGGAGTGCTGCATTGTCAGAGGGTAAGTACTGAGGGAGTGCTGCACTGTCCGAAGGTCAGTACGGAGGGAGTGCTGCACTGTCAGAGGGTCAGTACTGAGGGAGTGCTGCACTGTCGGAGGGTCAGTACTGAGGGAGTGCTGCATTGTCCGAGGGTTAGTAACGAGGGAGCGCTGCACTGTCAGCAGGTCAGTACTGAGGGAGTGCTGCACTGTCAGAGGGTTAGTACTTAGGGAGTGCCTCGCTCTCGGAGGGTCAGTACTGAGGGAGTGCTGCGCAGTCTGAGGGTCTGTACTGAGGGAGGGCTGCACTGTCCGAGGGTCAGTACTGAGGGAGTGCTGCACTGTCAGATGGTCAGTACTGAGAGAATGCTGCATTGTCAGAGGGTCAGTACTGTGGGAGTGCTGCACTGTCAGAGGTTCAGAACTGAGGGAGTGCTGCACTGTAATAGGGTCAGTACTGAGGGAGTGCTACACTGTAAGAGGGTCAGTACTGAGGGAGTGCTGCACTGTCAGAGGGTCAGTACTGAGGGAATGCTGCATTGTCAGAGGGTCAGTACGGAGGCAGCGCCGCACTGTTAGAGGGTCAGAACTGAGGGAGTGCTGCACTGTCGGAGGGTCAGTACTGAGGGAGTGCTGCACTGTCGGAGGGTCTGTACTGAGGGAGTGGTGAACTGAAAGAGGGTCAGTACTGAGGGAGTGCTGCACTGTCGGAGGGGCAGTGCTGAGCGATGCCGCAATATGGGAGTGTCTGTGCTGAGGAAATTCTGCACTGTCGGAGGGTCAGTACTGAGGGAGTTCTGCATTGTCAGAGGTCAGTGCTGAGGGACTGCAGCTCTGTCAGTGGGTCAGGACTGAGGGAGTGCTTCACTGTCGGAGGGTCAGTACAGAGGGAGTGCTACGCTGCCAGAAGGTCATTACTGAGGGAGTGCTAAAATGTCGGAGGGTCAGTTCTGAGGGAGTGCTACACTGTCGGAGGGTCAGGACTGAGGGAGTGCTGCACTGTCGGAGAGTCTGCTGAGGGAGTACTGTTCAGTCGGAGGGTCAGTAATGAGGGAGTGCTGCGCTGTCGGAGGGCAAGTACTGAGCGAGTGCCGCACCGTCAGAGGGTCAGTACTGAGGGAATTCTGCACTGTCGGAGGGTCAGTACTGAGGGAGTGCTGAACTGTAAGAGGGTCAGTACTGAGGGAGTGCTGCACTGTCGGACGGTCAGTACTGAGGGAGAGCTGCACTGTCGGAGAGTCAGAAATAAGGGAGCGCTGTGGTGTCGGAGGGTCAATACTGAGGGAGTGCTGCGCTGTCGGAGGGTCAGTACTGAGTGATTGCTGCGTTGTCGGAGGGTCAGTACTGAGGGAGTGATGCGCGGTCGGAGGGTCAGTACTGAGGGATTGCTGCGCTGTCGGAGGGTCCGTAATGAGGGAGTGCTGCACTGTCAGAGGGTCAGTACTGAGGGAGTGCTGCACTGTCGGAGGGTCTGTAGTGAGGGAGTGCTGCACTGTCGGAGGGTCAGTGCTGAGGGACTTCATCTCTGTCAGTGGGTCAGTACTGAGGGAGTGCTGTACTGTCGGAGGGTCAGTGCTGAGGGACTGCATCTCTGTCAGTGGGTCAGTACTGAGGGAGTGCTGCACTGTCGGACGGTCAGTACTGAGGGAGTGCTGCACTGTCGCAGAGTCAGTACTAAGGGAGTGCAGCACTGTCGGAGTTTCTGTAGTGAGGGAGTACTGAACTGAAAGACCGTCAGTATTAAGGGAGCGCTGCACTGTCGGAGGGTCTGGAGTGAGGGAGTGCTGCACTGTCGGAGGGTCAGTGCTGAGGGACTGCAGCTCTGTCAGTGGGTCAGGACTGAGGGATTGCTGCACTGTCGGAGGGTCAGTACTGAGGGAGTGCCGCACTGTCAGAGGGTCAGGACTGACAGAGTGCTGCACTGTAGGAGGGTCATTACTGAAGGAGCGCCGCACTGTCGGAGGTTCAGTACTGAGAGAGTGCTGCACTGTCAGAGGGTCAGTACTGAGGGAGTGCTGCACTGTCGGAGGGTCAGGACTGAGGGAGTGCTGCACTGTCGGAGGGTCAGTACTGAGGGAATGCTGCATTGTCAGAGGGTCAGTACTGAGGGAGTGCTGCACTGTCAGAGGGTCAGTACCGAGGGAGCGCTGCACTGTCAGAAGGTCAGTAATGAGGGAGTGCTGCACTGTCGGAGTGTCAGTCCTGAGGGAGTGCTGCACTGTCGCAGAGTCAGTACTAAAGGAGTGCAGCACTGTCGGAGTTTCTGTAGTAAGGGAGTGCTGAACTGAAAGACCGTCAGTATTAAGGGAGCGCTGCACTGTCGGAGGGTCTGTAGTGAGGGAGTGCTGCACTGTCGGAGGGTCAGTGCTGAGGGACTGCAGCTCTGTCAGTGGGTCATGACTGAGGGATTGCTGCACTGTCGGAGGGTCAGTACTGAGGGAGTGCCGCACTGTCAGAGGGTCAGGACTGAGGGAGTGCTGCACTGTAGGAGGGTCAGTACTGAAGGAGCGCCGCACTGTCGGAGGTTCAGTACTGAGAGAGTGCTGCACTGTCGGAGGGTCAGTACTGAAGGAGCGCCGAACTGTCAGAGGGTCAGTACTGAGGCAGTGCTGCACTGTCGGAGGGTCAGTACTGAGGGAATGCTGCATTGTCAGAGGGTCAGTACCGAGGGAGTGCTGCACTGTCAGAAGGTCAGTACTGAGGGAGTGCCGTACTGTCAGAGGGTCAGTACTGAGGGAGTGCTGCACTGTCGGAGGGTCAGTACCGAGGGAGTGCTGCACTGTCAGAAGGTCAGTACTGAGGGAGTGCTGCACTGTCAGAAGGTCAGTACTGAGGGAGCGCCGCACTGTCAGAGGGTCAGTGCTGAGAGAGTGCTGCACTGTCGGAGGGTCAGTACTGAGGGAGTGCTGCACTGTCGGAGGGTCTGTAGTGAGGGAGTGCTGCATTGTCAGAGGGTAAGTACTGAGGGAGTGCTGCACTGTCCGAAGGTCAGTACGGAGGGAGTGCTGCACTGTCAGAGGGTCAGTACTGAGGGAGTGCTGCACTGTCGGAGGGTCAGTACTGAGGGAGTGCTGCATTGTCCGAGGGTTAGTAACGAGGGAGCGCTGCACTGTCAGCAGGTCAGTACTGAGGGAGTGCTGCACTGTCAGAGGGTTAGTACTTAGGGAGTGCCTCGCTCTCGGAGGGTCAGTACTGAGGGAGTGCTGCGCAGTCTGAGGGTCTGTACTGAGGGAGGGCTGCACTGTCCGAGGGTCAGTACTGAGGGAGTGCTGCACTGTCAGATGGTCAGTACTGAGAGAATGCTGCATTGTCAGAGGGTCAGTACTGTGGGAGTGCTGCACTGTCAGAGGTTCAGAACTGAGGGAGTGCTGCACTGTAATAGGGTCAGTACTGAGGGAGTGCTACACTGTAAGAGGGTCAGTACTGAGGGAGTGCTGCACTGTCAGAGGGTCAGTACTGAGGGAATGCTGCATTGTCAGAGGGTCAGTACGGAGGCAGCGCCGCACTGTTAGAGGGTCAGAACTGAGGGAGTGCTGCACTGTCGGAGGGTCAGTACTGAGGGAGTGCTGCACTGTCGGAGGGTCTGTACTGAGGGAGTGGTGAACTGAAAGAGGGTCAGTACTGAGGGAGTGCTGCACTGTCGGAGGGGCAGTGCTGAGCGATGCCGCAATATGGGAGTGTCTGTGCTGAGGAAATTCTGCACTGTCGGAGGGTCAGTACTGAGGGAGTTCTGCATTGTCAGAGGTCAGTGCTGAGGGACTGCAGCTCTGTCAGTGGGTCAGGACTGAGGGAGTGCTTCACTGTCGGAGGGTCAGTACAGAGGGAGTGCTACGCTGCCAGAAGGTCATTACTGAGGGAGTGCTAAAATGTCGGAGGGTCAGTTCTGAGGGAGTGCTACACTGTCGGAGGGTCAGGACTGAGGGAGTGCTGCACTGTCGGAGAGTCTGCTGAGGGAGTACTGTTCAGTCGGAGGGTCAGTAATGAGGGAGTGCTGCGCTGTCGGAGGGCAAGTACTGAGCGAGTGCCGCACCGTCAGAGGGTCAGTACTGAGGGAATTCTGCACTGTCGGAGGGTCAGTACTGAGGGAGTGCTGAACTGTAAGAGGGTCAGTACTGAGGGAGTGCTGCACTGTCGGACGGTCAGTACTGAGGGAGAGCTGCACTGTCGGAGAGTCAGAAATAAGGGAGCGCTGTGGTGTCGGAGGGTCAATACTGAGGGAGTGCTGCGCTGTCGGAGGGTCAGTACTGAGTGATTGCTGCGTTGTCGGAGGGTCAGTACTGAGGGAGTGATGCGCGGTCGGAGGGTCAGTACTGAGGGATTGCTGCGCTGTCGGAGGGTCCGTAATGAGGGAGTGCTGCACTGTCAGAGGGTCAGTACTGAGGGAGTGCTGCACTGTCGGAGGGTCTGTAGTGAGGGAGTGCTGCACTGTCGGAGGGTCAGTGCTGAGGGACTTCATCTCTGTCAGTGGGTCAGTACTGAGGGAGTGCTGTACTGTCGGAGGGTCAGTGCTGAGGGACTGCATCTCTGTCAGTGGGTCAGTACTGAGGGAGTGCTGCACTGTCGGACGGTCAGTACTGAGGGAGTGCTGCACTGTCGCAGAGTCAGTACTAAGGGAGTGCAGCACTGTCGGAGTTTCTGTAGTGAGGGAGTACTGAACTGAAAGACCGTCAGTATTAAGGGAGCGCTGCACTGTCGGAGGGTCTGGAGTGAGGGAGTGCTGCACTGTCGGAGGGTCAGTGCTGAGGGACTGCAGCTCTGTCAGTGGGTCAGGACTGAGGGATTGCTGCACTGTCGGAGGGTCAGTACTGAGGGAGTGCCGCACTGTCAGAGGGTCAGGACTGACAGAGTGCTGCACTGTAGGAGGGTCATTACTGAAGGAGCGCCGCACTGTCGGAGGTTCAGTACTGAGAGAGTGCTGCACTGTCAGAGGGTCAGTACTGAGGGAGTGCTGCACTGTCGGAGGGTCAGGACTGAGGGAGTGCTGCACTGTCGGAGGGTCAGTACTGAGGGAATGCTGCATTGTCAGAGGGTCAGTACTGAGGGAGTGCTGCACTGTCAGAGGGTCAGTACCGAGGGAGCGCTGCACTGTCAGAAGGTCAGTAATGAGGGAGTGCTGCACTGTCGGAGTGTCAGTCCTGAGGGAGTGCTGCACTGTCGGAGGGTCAGTCCATAGGGAGTGCTGAACTGAAAGAACGTCAGTACTGAGGGAGTGCTGCACTGTCAGAGGGTCAGTCCTGAGGGACTGCAGCTTTGTCAGTGGGTCAGGACTGAGGGAGTGCTGCACTGTCGGAGGGTCATTACAGAGGGACTGCTGCACTGTCGGAGACTCAGTGCTGAGGGAGTGCTGCACTGTTAGAGGGTCAGTACTAAGGGAGGGCTGTGCTGTTGGAGAGTCAATACTGAGGGAGGGCTGTGCTGTCGGAGGGACAGTACTGATGGAGTGCTGCACTGTCAGAGGGTCAGTACTGAGGGAGTGCTGCGCTGTCGTAGGGTCATTACTGAGGGAATGCTGCGCTGTCGGAGGGTCATTACTGAGGGAATGCTGCGCTGTCGGCGGGTCAGTACTGAGGGAGTGCTGCGCTGTCGCTGGGTCAGTACTGAGGGAGTGCCGCACTGTCGGAGGGTCTGTAGTGAGGGAGTGCTGAACTGAAAGAGCGTCAGTACAGAGGGAGCGCTGCACTGTCGGACGGTCAGTACTGAGGGAATGCTGCACTGTCAGAGGGTCAGTACTGAGGGAGTGCTGCACTGTCGGAGGTTCAGTATTAAGGGAGTGCTGCACTGTCGGAGGGTCTGTAGTGAGGGAGTGCTGCACTGTCGGAGGTTCTGTAGTGAGGGAGTGCTGCACTGTCGGAGGGTCTGTAGTGAGGGTGTGCTGCACTGTCGGAGGGTCAGTGCTGAGGGACTCCAGCTCTGTCAGTGGGTCAGGACTGAGGGAGTGCTGCACTGTAGAAAGGTCAGTACGGAAGGAGCGCCGCACAGTCGGAGGTTCAGTACTGAGGGAGTGCTGCACTGTCGGAGGGTCAGTACTGAGGGAATACTGCATTGTCAGAGGGTCAGTACCGAGGGAGCGCTGCACTGTCAGAAGGTCAGTACTGAGGGAGTGCCGCACTGTCAGAGGGTCAGTACTGAGGGAGTGCTGCACTGTCGGAGGGTCTGTAGTTAGGGAGTGCTGAACTGTAAGAGGGTCAGTACTGAGGGAGTGCTGCACTGTCAGACGCTCAATACTGAGGGAGTGCTGCACTGTCAGAGGGTCAGTACTGAGGGAGTGCTGCACTATCAGATGGTCAGGATTGAGGGAGCACCGCACTGTCGGAGGGTCATTACTGAGGGAATGCTGCATTGTCAGAGGGTCAGTACTGAGGGAGTGCTGCACAGTCGGAGGGTCAGTACTGAGGGAGTGCTGCACTGTCAGAGGGTCAGTACTGAGCGAGTGCCGCACTGTCAGAGTGTCAGTAATGAGGGACTGCTGCACTGTCTGAGGGTCAGTACTGAGGGAGTGCTACACTGTCGGAGGGTCAGAACTGAGGGAGTGCTGCACTGTCGGAGAGTCAGTACTGAGGGAGTGCAGCACTGTCGGAGGGTCAGTACTGAGGGAGCGCTTCACTGTCAGAGGTTCAGTACTGAGGGAGCGCTGCACTGTCGGAGGGTCAGTACTGAGGGAATGCTGCATTGTCAGAGTGTCAGTAACGAGGGAACGCTGCACTGTCAGAAGGTCAGTACTGAGGGAGTGCTGCACTGTAAGAGGGTTAGTACTGAGGGAGTGCCTCGCTCTCGGAGGGTCAGTACTGAGGGAGTGCTGCGCAGTATGAGGTTATGTACTGAGGGAGTGCTGCACTATCAGAGGGTCAGTACTGAGGGAGTGCTGCACTGTCGGAGGGTCAATACTGAGGGAGTGCTGCACTGTCGGAGGGTCAGTACAGTGGGAGTGCTACACTGTCAGAGGGTCATTACCGAGGGAGTGCTACACTGTCAGAGGGTCAGTACTAAAGGAGGGCTGTGCTGTTGGAGGGTCAATACTGAGGGAGGGCTGTGCTGTCGGAGGGTCAGTACTGATGGAGTGCTGCACTGTCAGAGGGTCAGTACTGAGGGAGTGCTGCGCTGTCGTAGGGTCAGTACTGAGGGAATGCTGCACTGTCGGAGGGTCATTACTGAGGGAATGCTGCGCTGTCGGAGGGTCAGTACTGAGGGAGTGCTGCGTTGTCGGAGGGTCAGTACTGAGGGAGTGCTGCGCTGTTGGAGGGTCAGTACTGAGGGAGTGCTGCGCTGTCGGAGGGTTAGCACTGAGGGAGTGCTGCGCTTTCTGAGTGTCAGTACTGAGGGAGTGCTGCATTGTCGGCGGGTCAGTACTGAGGGAATGCTGCACTGTCGGTGGGTCAGTACTGAAGGAATGCTGCGCTTTCGGAGGGACAGTACTGAGGGAGTGCCTCGCTGTCTGAGGGTCAATACTGAAGGAGTGCTGCGCTGTCAGAGGGTCAGTACTGAGGGAGTGCTGTAATGTCAGAGGGTCAGTACTGAGGGAGTGCTGCACTGTCAGATGGTCAGTACTGAGGGATTGCTGCACTGTCAGAGGGTCAGTAATGAGGGAGTGCTGCACTGTCAGAGGGTCAGTACTTAGAGAGTTCCTCGCTGTCGGAGGGTCAGTAATGAGGGTGTGCTGCACTATCGGAGGGTCAGTACTGAGGGACTGCTGCGCTGTCGGAGGGTCAGTACTGAGGTAGTGCTGCGCTCTCGGAGGGTCAGTACTGAGGGAGTGCTGCACTGTCAGACGGTCAGTACTGAGGGAGTGCTGCGCTATCGGAGGGTCAGTACTGAGGGAGTGCTGCGCTGTCGGATGGTCAGTACTGAGTGAGTGCTGCACTGTCTGAGGGTCAGTGCTGAGGGACTGCAGCTCTGTCAGTGGGTCAGGACTGAGGGAGTGCTACGCTGTCGGAGGGTCGGTACTAAGGGAGTGCGACACTGTCGGAGGGTCTGTACTAAGGGAGTGCTGCGCTGTCGGAGGGTCAGTACTGAGGGTGTGCTACTTTGTCGGAGGGTCAGTACTAACGGAGTGCTGCGTTGTCGGAGGGTCAGTACTGAGGGAGTGCTACACTGTCGGAGGGTCAGTACTGAGGGAGTGCTGCACTGTCGGAGAGTCAGTGCTGAGGGAGTGCTGCACTGTCGGAGAGTCAGTGCTGAGGGAGTGCTGCAATGTCGGAGGGTCAGTACTGAGGGAGTGCTGCACTGTCGGAGGGTCAGTACTGAGGGAGTGCTGCACAGTCGGAGGGTCGGTACTGAGGGAGTGCTGTGCTGTCGGTGGGTCAGTACTGAGCGAGTGCCGCACTGTCAGAGGGTCAGTAATGAGGGACTGCTGCACTGTCTGAGGGTCAGTACTGAGGGAGTGCTACACTGTCGGAGGGTCAGAACTGAGGGAGTGCTGCACTGTCGGAGGGTCAGTACCAAGGGAGTGCTGCACTGTCGGCGGGTCAGTACTGAGGGAGTGCTGCGCTGTCGGCGGGTCAGTACTGAGGGAGTGCTGCGCTGTCCGAGTGTCAGTACTGAGGGAGTGCTTCACTGTCGGTGGGTCAGTACTGAGGGAGTGCTCCACTGTCGGAGGGTCAGTACTGAGGGAGTGCTGCACTGTCAGAGGGTCAGTACTGAGGGAGTGCTGTGTTGTCGGAGGGTCAGTACTGAGGGAGTGCTTCGCTGTCGGAGGGTCAGTACTGATGGAATGCTGCGCTGTCGGAGGGTCAGTACTGAAGGAGTGCTGCACTGTCAGACGCTCAGTACTGAGGGAGTGCTGCACTGTCAGAGGGTCAGTACTGAGGGAGTGCTGCAAAATCGGAGGGTCAGTACTGAGGGAGTGCTACACTGTTGGAGATTCAGTGCTGAGGGAGTTCTGCACTGTCGGATGGTCAGTACTGAGGGAGTGCTGCACAGTCGGTGGGTCAGTACTGAGGGAGTGCTGCGCTGTCGGTGGGTCAGTACTGAGCGAGTGCCGCACTGTCAGAGTGTCAGTAATGAGGGACTGCTGCACTGTCTGAGGGTCAGTACTGAGGGAGTGCTACACTATCGGAGGGTCAGAACTGAGGGAGTGCTGCACTGTCGGAGGGTCAGTACTGAGGGAGTGCAGCACTGTCGGAGGGTCAGTACTGAGGGAGCGCTGCACTGTCAGAGGTTCAGTACTGAGGGAATGCTGCATTGTCAGAGGGTCAGTAACGAGGGAGCGCTGCACTGTCAGAAGGTCAGTACTGAGAGAATGCTGCATTGTCAGAGGGTCAGTACTGACGGAGTGCTGCACTGTCGGAGGGTCAGTACTGAGGGATTGCTGCATTGTCAGAGGGTTAGTAACGAGGGAGCGCTGCACTGTCAGAAGGTCAGTACTGAGAGAGTGCTGCATTGTCAGAGGGTCAGTAACGAGGGAGCGCTGCACTGTCAGAAGGTCAGTACTGAGAGACTGCTGCATTGTCAGAGGGTCAGTACTGAGGGAGTGCTGCGCAGTCTGAGGTTATGTACTGAGGGAGTGCTGCACTATCAGAGGGTCAGTACTGAGGGAGTGCTGCACTGTCGGAGGGTCAGTACTGAGGGAGTGCTGAACTGAAAGAACTTCAGTACTGAGGGAGTGATGCACTGTCGGAGTGTCAGTGCTGAGGGAGTGCTGCACTGTCAGATTGTCAATACTGAGGGAGTGCCTCGCTGTCAGAGGTTCAGTACTGAGGGAGTGCTGCGCAGTCAGAGGGTCAGTACTGAGGGACTGCTGCACTATCGGAAGGTCAGTACTGAGGGAGTGCTGCGCTGTCGGAGGGTCAATACTGAGGGAGTGCTGCACTGTCGGAGTGTCAGTACAGTGGGAGTGCTTCACTGTCAGAGTGTCATTACCGAGGGAGTGCTACACTGTCAGAGGGTCAGTACTAAGGGAGGGCTGTGCTGTTGGAGGGTCAGTACTGAGGGAGTGCTGCGCTGTCGTAGCGTCATTACTGAGGGAATGCTCCGCTGTCGGAGGGTCATTACTGAGGGAATGCTGCGCTGTCGGCGGGTCAGTACTGAGGGAGTGCTGCGCTGTCAGCGGGTCAGTACTGAGGGAGTGCTGCGCTGTCGGAGGGTCAGTACTGAGGGAGTGCTGCGCTGTCAGTGGGTCAGTACTGAGGGAGTGCTGTAATGTCAGAGGGTCAGTACAGAGGGAGTGCTGCACTGTCAGATGGTCAGTACTGAGGGATTGCTACACTGTCAGAGGGTCAGTAATGAGGGAGTGCTGCACTGTCAGAGGGTCAGTACTTAGGGAGTTCCTCGCTGTCGGATGGACAGTACTGAGGGTGTGCTGCACTATCGGAGGGTCAGTAATGAGGGAGTGCTGCGATGTCGGAGGGTCAGCACTGAGGGAGTGCTGCACTGTCAGAGGGTCAGTACTGAGGGAGTGCTGCGCTGTCGGAGGGTTAGTACTGAGGGAACGCTGCACTGTCGGAGGTTCAGTACTGAGGGACTGCTGCGCTGTCGGAAGGTCAGTACTGAGGTAGTGCTGCGCTCTCGGAGGGTCAGCACTGAGGGAGTGCTGCACTGTCAGACGGTCAGTACTGAGGGAGTGCTGCGCTATCGGAGGGTCAGTACTGAGGGAGTGCTGCGCTGTCGGATGGTCAGTACTGAGTGAGTGCTGCACTGTCTGAGGGTCAGTGCTGAGGGAAAGCAGCTCTGTCAGTGGGTCAGGACTGACGGAGTGCTACGCTGTCGGAGGGTCAGTACTAAGGGAGTGCTACACTGTCGGAGGGTCTGTACTAAGGGAGTGCTGCGCTGTTGGAGGGTCAGTACTGAGGGTGTGCTACTTTGTCGGAGGGTCAGTACTAAGGGAGTACTGCACTGTCGGAGGGTCAGTACTGAGGGAGTGCTGCACTGTCGGAGAGTCAGTGCTGAGGGAGTGCTGCAATGTCGGAGGGTCAGTACTGAGGGAGTGCTGCACTGTCGGAGGGTCAGTACTGAGGGAGTGCTGCACAGTCGGAGGGTCGGTACTGAGGGAGTGCTGCACTGTGAGAGAGTCAGTACTGAGGGAGTGCCGCACTGTCAGAGGGTCAGTACTGCGGGAGTGCTGCACTGTCGGAGGGTCAGTACTGAGGGAGTGCTGCACAGTCGGAGGGTCGGTACTGAGGGAGTGCTGTGCTGTCGGTGGGTCAGTACTGAGCGAGTGCCGCACTGCCAGAGGGTCAGTAATGAGGGACTGCTGCACTGTCTGAGGGTCAGTACTGAGGGAGTGCTACACTGTCGGAGGGTCAGAACTGAGGGAGTGCTGCACTGTCGGAGGGTCAGTACCAAGGGAGTGCTGCACTGTCGGCGGGTCAGTACTGAGGGAGTGCTGCGCTGTCGGCGGGTCAGTACTGAGGGAGTGCTGCGCTGTCCGAGTGTCAGTACTGCGGGAGTGCTGCACTGTCGGTGGGTCAGTACTGAGGGAGTGCTCCACTGTCGGAGGGTCAGTACTGAGGGAGTGCTGCACTGTCAGAGGGTCAGTACTGAGGGATTGCTGTGTTGTCGGAGGGTCAGTACTGAGGGAGTGCTTCGCTGTCGGAGGGTCAGTACTGATGGAATGCTGCGCTGTCGGAGGGTCGGTACTGAGGGAGTGCTGCACTGTCGGATGGTCAGTACTGAGGGAGTGCTGCACTGTGGGAGGGTCAGTACTGAGGGATTGCTGCACTGTCAGAGGGTCAGTACTGAGGGAGTGCTGCACGATCAGAGGTTCAGTACTGACTGAGTGCTGCACTGTCAGAGGGTCAGTACTGAGGGAGTGCTACGCTGTCGGAGGGTCAGTACTAAGGGAGTGCTACACTGTCGGAGGGTCTGTACTAAGGGAGTGCTGCGCTGTCGGAGGGTCAGTACTGAGGGTGTGCTACTTTGTCGCAGGGTCAGTACTAAGGGAGTGCTGCACTGTCGGAGGGTCAGTACTGAGGGAGTGCTGCACTGTGGGAGGGTCAGTACTGAGGGAGTGCTGCACTGTGAGAAGGTCAGTACTGAGGGAGTGCTGCACTGTCGGAGGATCAGTAATGAGGGATTGCTGCACTGTCAGAGGGTCAGTACTGAGGGAGTGCTGCACTGTCGGAGGATCAGTAATGAGGGATTGCTGCACTGTCAGAGGGTCAGTACTGAGGGAGTGTTGCGCTGTCGGATGGTCAGTACTGAGGGAGTGCTGCACTGTCAGAGGGTCAGTGCTGAGGGAGTGCTGCACTGTCGGAGGTTCAGTACTGAGGGAGTGCTGCACTGTGAGAGGGTCGGCACTGAATGAGTGCTGCACTGTCAGAGGGTCAGTACTGAAGGAGTGCTGCACTGTTGGAGGGTCAGTACTGAGGGAGTGCTGCACTGTCAGAGGGTCAGTACTGAGGGAGTGCTGCAATGTCAGAGGTTCATTACTGAGGGAGCGCTGCACTGTCAGAGGGTCAGGACTGAAGGAGTGCTGCACTGTCGGAGGGTCAGTACTGAGGGAGTGCTGCACTGTCGGAGGGTCAGTACTGAAGGAGTGCTGCACTGTCGGAGGGTCAGTACTGAGGGAGTGCTGCACTGTCGGATGGTTAGTACTGAGGGAATGCTGCACTGTCGGAGGGTCAGTACTGAGTGAGTGCTGCACTGTGGGAGGTTCAGTACTGAGGGAGTGCTGCACTGTCAGAGGGTCAGTACTGAGGGAGTGCTGCACTGTCGGAGGGTCAGTACTGAAGGAGTGCTGCACTGTCGGAGGGTCAGTACTGAAGGAGTGCTGCACTGTCGGAGGAACAGTACTGAGGGATTGCTGCACTGTCGGAGGGTCAGTACTGAGGGATTGCTGCACTGTCGGAGGATCAGTACTGAGGGAGTGCTGTAATGTCAGAGGGTCAGTACTGAGGGAGTGCTGCACTGTCAGATGGTCAGTACTGAGGGATTGCTACACTGTCAGAGGGTCAGTAATGAGGGAGTGCTGCACTGTCAGAGGGTCAGTACTTAGGGAGTTCCTCGCTGTCGGAGGGACAGTACTGAGGGTGTGCTGCACTATCGGAGGGTCAGTAATGAGGGAGTGCTGCGATGTCGGAGGTTCAGCACTGAGGGAGTGCTGCACTGTCAGAGGGTCAGTACTGAGGGAGTGCTGCGCTGTCGGAGGGTTAGTACTGAGGGAACGCTGCACTGTCGGAGGTTCAGTACTGAGGGACTGCTGCGCTGTCGGAAGGTCAGTACTGAGGTAGTGCTGCGCTCTCGGAGGGTCAGCACTGAGGGAGTGCTGCACTGTCAGACGGTCAGTACTGAGGGAGTGCTGCGCTATCGGAGGGTCAGTACTGAGGGAGTGCTGCGCTGTCGGATGGTCAGTACTGAGTGAGTGCTGCACTGTCTGAGGGTCAGTGCTGAGGGAAAGCAGCTCTGTCAGTGGGTCAGGACTGACGGAGTGCTACGCTGTCGGAGGGTCAGTACTAAGGGAGTGCTACACTGTCGGAGGGTCTGTACTAAGGGAGTGCTGCGCTGTTGGAGGGTCAGTAAAGAGGGTGTGCTACTTTGTCGGAGGGTCAGTACTAAGGGAGTACTGCACTGTCGGAGGGTCAGTACTGAGGGAGTGCTGCACTGTCGGAGAGTCAGTGCTGAGGGAGTGCTGCAATGTCGGAGGGTCAGTACTGAGGGAGTGCTGCACTGTCGGAGGGTCAGTACTGAGGGATTGCTGCACTGTCGGAGGATCAGTACTGAGGGAGTGCTGTAATGTCAGAGGGTCAGTACTGAGGGAGTGCTGCACTGTCAGATGGTCAGTACTGAGGGATTGCTACACTGTCAGAGGGTCAGTAATGAGGGAGTGCTGCACTGTCAGAGGGTCAGTACTTAGGGAGTTCCTCGCTGTCGGAGGGACAGTACTGAGGGTGTGCTGCACTATCGGAGGGTCAGTAATGAGGGAGTGCTGCGATGTCGGAGGGTCAGCACTGAGGGAGTGCTGCACTGTCAGAGGGTCAGTACTGAGGGAGTGCTGCGCTGTCGGAGGGTTAGTACTGAGGGAACGCTGCACTGTCGGAGGTTCAGTACTGAGGGACTGCTGCGCTGTCGGAAGGTCAGTACTGAGGTAGTGCTGCGCTCTCGGAGGGTCAGCACTGAGGGAGTGCTGCACTGTCTGAGGGTCAGTACTGAGGGAGTGCTGCGCTATCGGAGGGTCAGTACTGAGGGAGTGCTGCGCTGTCGGATGGTCAGTACTGAGTGAGTGCTGCACTGTCTGAGGGTCAGTGCTGAGGGAAAGCAGCTCTGTCAGTGGGTCAGGACTGACGGAGTGCTACGCTGTCGGAGGGTCAGTACTAAGGGAGTGCTACACTGTCGGAGGGTCTGTACTAAGGGAGTGCTGCGCTGTAGGAGGGTCAGTACTGAGGGTGTGCTACTTTGTCGGAGGGTCAGTACTAAGGGAGTACTGCACTGTCGGAGGGTCAGTACTGAGGGAGTGCTGCACTGTCGGAGAGTCAGTGCTGAGGGAGTGCTGCAATGTCGGAGGGTCAGTACTGAGGGAGTGCTGCACTGTCGGAGGGTCAGTACTGAGGGAGTGCTGCACAGTCGGAGGGTCGGTACTGAGGGAGTGCTGTGCTGTCGGTGGGTCAGTACTGAGCGAGTGCCGCACTGCCAGAGGGTCAGTAATGAGGGACTGCTGCACTGTCTGAGGGTCAGTACTGAGGGAGTGCTACACTGTCGGAGGGTCAGAACTGAGGGAGTGCTGCACTGTCGGAGGGTCAGTACCAAGGGAGTGCTGCACTGTCGGCGGGTCAGTACTGAGGGAGTGCTGCGCTGTCGGCGGGTCAGTACTGAGGGAGTGCTGCGCTGTCCGAGTGTCAGTACTGCGGGAGTGCTGCACTGTCGGTGGGTCAGTACTGAGGGAGTGCTCCACTGTCGGAGGGTCAGTACTGAGGGATTGCTGTGTTGTCGGAGGGTCAGTACTGAGGGAGTGCTTCGCTATCGGAGGGTCAGTACTGATGGAATGCTGCGCTGTCGGAGGGTCGGTACTGAGGGAGTGCTGCACTGTCGGATGGTCAGTACTGAGGGAGTGCTGCACTGTGGGAGGGTCAGTACTGAGGGATTGCTGCACTGTCAGAGGGTCAGTACTGAGGGAGTGCTACGCTGTCGGAGGGTCAGTACTGAGGGTGTGCTACTTTGTCGCAGGGTCAGTACTAAGGGAGTACTGCACTGTCGGAGGGTCAGTACTGAGGGAGTGCTGCACTGTGAGAGAGTCAGTACTGAGGGAGTGCCGCAATGTCGGAGGGTCAGTACTGAGGGAGTGCTGCAGTGTCGGAGGGTCAGTACTGAGGGAGTGCTGCACTTTGGGAGGGTCAGTACTGAGGGAGTGCTGCACTGTGAGAGAGTCAGTACTGAGTGAGTGCTGCACTGTCGGATGGTCAGTACTGAGGGAGTGCTGCACTGTCGGAGGGTCAGTACTGAGGGAGTGCTGCACTGTGAGTGGGTCAGTACTGAGGGAGTGCTGCACTGTGAGAAGGTCAGTACTGAGGGAGTGCTGCACTGTCGGAGGATCAGTAATGTGGGATTGCTGCACTGTCAGAGCGTCAGTACTGAGGGAGAGCTGCACTGTCAGATGGTCGGTACTGAAGGAGTGCTGCACTGTCAGAGGGTCAGTGCTGAGGGAGTGCTGCACTGTCGGAGGTTCAGTACTGAGGGAGTGCTGCACTGTGAGAGGGTCGGCACTGAATGAGTGCTGCACTGTCAGAGGGTCAGTGCTGAGGGAGTGCTGCACTGTCAGAGGGTCAGTACTGAGGGAGTGCTGCAATGTCAGAGGTTCATTACTGAGGGAGCGCTGCACTGTCAGAGGGTCAGGACTGAAGGAGTGCTGCACTGTCGGAGGGTCAGTACTGAGGGAGTGCTGCACTGTCGGAGGGTCAGTACTGAAGGAGTGCTGCACTGTCGGAGGGTCAGTACTGAGGGAGTGCTGCACTGTCGGATGGTTAGTACTGAGGGAATGCTGCACTGTCGGAGGGTCAGTACTGAGTGAGTGCTGCACTGTGGGAGGTTCAGTACTGAGGGAGTGCTGCACTGTCAGAGGGTCAGTACTGAGGGAGTGCTGCACTGTCGGAGGGTCAGTACTGAAGGAGTGCTGGACTGTCGGAGGGTCAGTACTGAAGGAGTGCTGCACTGTCGGAGGAACAGTACTGAGGGAGTGCTGCACTGTCGGAGGGTCAGTACTGAGGGATTGCTGCACTGTCGGAGGATCAGTACTGAGGGAGTGCTGCACTGTGAGAGAGTTAGTACTGAGGGAGTTCCGCACTGTCAGTGGGTCAGTACTGATGGATTGCTGCACTGTCAGAGGGTCAGTACTGAGGGAGTTCTGCACTGTCGGAGGGTCAGTACTGAGGGTGTGCTGCACTGTCGGAGGGTCAGTACTGAGGGAGTGCTGCACTGTGAGAGAGTCAGTACTGAGGGAGTGCCGCACTGTCAGAGGGTCAGTACTGAGGGTGTGCTGCACTGTCGGATGGTCAGTACTGAGGGAATGCTGCACTGTCGGAGGGTCAGTACTGAGGGAGTGCTGCACTGTGGGAGGTTCAGTACTGAGGGAGTGCTGCACTGTCAGAGGGTCAGTACTGAGGGAGTGCTGCACTGTCGGAGGGCAGTACTGAGGGATTGCTGCACTGTCAGAGGTTCAGTACTGAGGGAGTGCAGCACTGTCAGAGGGTCAGTACTGAGGGAGTGCTGCACTGTCGGAGGGTCAGCACTGAGGGAGTGCTGCACTGTCAGACGGTCAGTACTGAGGGAGTGCTGCGCTATCGGAGGGTCAGTACTGAGGGAGTGCTGTGCTGTCGGATGGTCAGTACTGAGTGAGTGCTGCACTGTCTGAGGGTCAGTGCTGAGGGAAAGCAGCTCTGTCAGTGGGTCAGGACTGACGGAGTGCTACGCTGTCGGAGGGTCAGTTCTAAGGGAGTGCTACACTGTCGGAGGGTCTGTACTAAGGGAGTGCTGCGCTGTTGGAGGGTCAGTACTGAGGGTGTGCTACTTTGTCGGAGGGTCAGTACTAAGGGAGTACTGCACTGTCGGAGGGTCAGTACTGAGGGAGTGCTGCACTGTCGGAGAGTCAGTGCTGAGGGAGTGCTGCAATGTCGGAGGGTCAGTACTGAGGGAATGCTGCACTGTCGGAGGGTCAGTACTGAGGGAGTGCTGCACAGTCGGAGGGTCGGTACTGAGGGAGTGCTGTGCTGTCGGTGGGTCAGTACTGATCGAGTGCCGCACTGCCAGAGGCTCAGTAATGAGGGACTGCTGCACTGTCTGAGGGTCAGTACTGAGGGAGTGCTACACTGTCGGAGGGTCAGAACTGAGGGAGTGCTGCACTGTCGGAGGGTCAGTACCAAGGGAGTGCTGCACTGTCGGCGGGTCAGTACTGAGGGAGTGCTGCGCTGTCGGAGAGTCAGTGCTGAGGGAGTGCTGCAATGTCGGAGGGTCAGTACTGCGGGAGTGCTGCACTGTCGGAGGGTCAGTACTGAGGGAGTGCTGTGCTGTCGGTGGGTCAGTACTGAGCGAGTGCCGCACTGCCAGAGGGTCAGTAATGAGGGACTGCTGCACTGTCTGAGGGTCAGTACTGAGGGAGTGCTACACTGTCGGAGGGTCAGAACTGAGGGAGTGCTGCACTGTCGGAGGGTCAGTACCAAGGGAGTGCTGCACTGTCGGCGGGTCAGTACTGAGGTAGTGCTGCGCTGTCGGCGGGTCAGTACTGAGGGAGTGCTGCGCTGTCCGAGTGTCAGTACTGCGGGAGTGCTGCACAGTCGGTGGGTCAGTACTGAGGGAGTGCTCCACTGTCGGAGGGTCAGTACTGAGGGAGTGCTGCACTGTCAGAGGGTCAGTACTGAGGGATTGCTGTGTTGTCGGAGGGTCAGTACTGAGGGAGTGCTTCGCTGTCGGAGGGTCAGTACTGATGGAATGCTGCACTGTCGGATGGTCAGTACTGAGGGAGTGCTGCACTGTGGGAGGGTCAGTACTGAGGGATTGCTGCACTGTCAGAGGGTCAGTACTGAGGGACCGCTGCACGATCAGAGGTTCAGTACTGACTGAGTGCTGCACTGTCAGAGGGTCAGTACTGAGGGAGTGCTACGCTGTCGGAGGGTCAGTACTAAGGGAGTGCTACACTGTCGGAGGGTCTGTACTAAGGGAGTGCTGCGCTGTCGGAGGGTCAGTACTGAGGGTGTGCTACTTTGTCGCAGGGTCAGTACTAAGGGAGTACTGCACTGTCGGAGGGTCAGTACTGAGGGAGATCTGCACTGTGAGAGAGTCAGTAATGAGGGAGTGCCGCAATGTCGGAGGGTCAGTACTGAGGGAGTGCTGCAGTGTCGGAGGGTCAGTACTGAGGGAGTGCTGCACTTTGGGAGGGTCAGTACTGAGGGAGTGCTGCACTGTGAGAGGGTCAGTACTGAGTGAGTGCTGCACTGTCGGATGGTCAGTACTGAGGGAGTGCTGCACTGTCGGAGGGTCAGTACTGAGGGAGTGCTGCACTGTGGGAGGGTCAGTACTGAGGGAGTGCTGCACTGTGAGAAGGTCAGTACTGAGGGAGTGCTGCACTGTCGGAGGATCAGTAATGAGGGATTGCTGCACTGTCAGAGGGTCAGTGCTGAGGGAGTGCTGCACTGTCGGAGGTTCAGTACTGAGGGACTGCTGCACTGTGAGAGGGTCGGCACTGAATGAGTGCTGCACTGTCAGAGGGTCAGTGCTGAGGGAGTGCTGCACTGTCAGAGGGTCAGTACTGAGGGAGTGCTGCACTGTCAGAGGGTCAGTACTGAATGAGTGCTGCACTGTTGGAGGGTCAGTACTGAGGGAGTGCTGCACTGTCAGAGGGTCAGTACTGAGGGAGTGCTGCAATGTCAGAGGTTCATTACTGAGGGAGCGCTGCACTGTCAGAGGGTCAGGACTGAAGGAGTGCTGCACTGTCGGAGGGTCAGTACTGAGGGAGTGCTGCACTGTCGGAGGGTCAGTACTGAAGGAGTGCTGCACTGTCGGAGGGTCAGTACTGAAGGAGTGCTGCACTGTCGGAGGATCAGTACTGAGGGAGTGCTGCACTGTCGGAGGGTCAGTACTGAGGGAGTGCTGCACTGTCGGAGGATCAGTACTGAGGGAGTGCTGCACTGTGAGAGAGGCAGTACTGAGGGCGTGCCGCACTGTCAGAGGGTCAGTACTGATGGATTGCTGCACTGTCAGAGGGTCAGTACTGAGGGAGTTCTGCACTGTCGGAGGGTCAGTACTGAGGGTGTGCTGCACTGTCGGAGGGTCAGTACTGAGGGAGTGCTGCACTGTGAGAGAGTCAGTACTGAGGGAGTGCCGCACTGTCAGAGGGTCAGTACTGAGGGAGTGCTGCACTGTCGGATGGTCAGTACTGAGGGAATGCTGCACTGTCGGAGGGTCAGTACTGAGGGAGTGCTGCACTGTGGGAGGTTCAGTACTGAGGGAGTGCTGCACTGTCAGAGGGTCAGTACTGAGGGAGTGCTGCACTGTCGGAGGGTAGTACTGAGGGATTGCTGCACTGTCAGAGGTTCAGTACTGAGGGAGTGCAGCACTGTCAGAGGGTCAGTACTGAGGGAGTGCTGCACTGTCGGAGGGTCAGTACTGAGGGAGTGCTGCACTGTGGGAGGTTCAGTACTGAGGGAGTGCTGCACTGTCAGAGGGTCAGTACTGAGGGAATGCTGCACTGTCGGAGGGCAGTACTGAGGGATTGCTGCACTGTCAGAGGTTCAGTACTGAGGGAGTGCTGCACTGTCAGAGGGTCAGTACTGAGGGAGTGCTGCACTATCGGTGGGTCAGTACTGAGGGAGTGCTGCACTGTCAGAGGGTCAGTACTGAGGGATTGCTGCACCGTCGGAGGGTCAGTACTGAGGGAGTGCTGCACTGTCGGAGGGTCAGTACTGAGGGAGTGCTGCACTGTCGGAGGGTCAGTACTGAGGGAGTGCAGCACTGTCAGAGGGTCAGTACTGAGGGAGTGCTGCACTGTCGGAGGGTCAGTACTGAGGGAGTGCTGCACTGTCGGAGGGTCAGTACTGAGGGAGTGCTGCACTGTGAGAGAGTCAGTAATGAGGGAGTGCCGCAATGTCGGAGGGTCAGTACTGAGGGAGTGCTGCAGTGTCGGAGGGACAGTACTGAGGGAGTGCTGCACTTTGGGAGGGTCAGTACTGAGGGAGTGCTGCACTGAGAGAGAGTCAGTACTGAGTGACTGCTGCACTGTCGGATGGTCAGTACTGAGGGAGTGCTGCACTGTCGGAGGTTCAGTACTGAGGGAGTGCTGCACTGTGAGAGGGTCGGCACTGAATGAGTGCTGCACTGTCAGAGAGTCAGTGCTGAGGGAGTGCTGCACTGTCAGAGGGTCAGTACTGAGGGAGTGCTGCACTGTCAGAGGGTCAGTACTGAAGGAGTGCTGCACTGTTGGAGGGTCAGTACTGAGGGAGTGCTGCACTGTCAGAGGGTCAGTACTGAGGGAGTGCTGCAATGTCAGAGGTTCATTACTGAGGGAGCGCTGCACTGTCAGAGGGTCAGGACTGAAGGAGTGCTGCACTGTCGGAGGGTCAGTACTGAGGGAGTGCTGCACTGTCGGAGGGTCAGTACTGAAGGAGTGCTGCACTGTCGGAGGGTCAGTACTGG